>NC_135754.1:30060000-30272500 GCF_041903045.1 Epinephelus lanceolatus | reverse complement strand
GACACAATCATCGTAACAAATTACGTCGCCCTCCAGACCTCCTAACTTTACAAACGTAACTTGGCAAGCCGACTGAAGCGTACAAGAGTCTAGGGGACTTTATTTTGTGTGTGGTTGGGTAAAAGAATAAAACGACTATCATCTTGCTCGAGTATAACTATCTTTTATATTTCAACTCTGCACATGGATGCACTGCTGTCAGGCTAACATTACTAGCTTATGCTAACTAACTTTAGCCACTATGTTCTACCAACTAGATCAGTAGTTGCCCACTGATGGGTCACGGTTCAAAAGTGGGTCGCAGGTCCATTCTGAATGGACCACAAGTGACCTGAGACCCCTTTAGGGTTAGGTTAGGGACAGGAAACTGTATGGAGGCCCCGAGGGGATACAGTTGGCACGGGCACAGGTTGTCACTTAAATCAGATAATGCTGAAAAGGGTTAGGTGTCAGGGCGAAACAGAGAGCAGAGGAGAATTGTAAACAGTGGTGCGCCGCTGCTAGCTGCATATAAGGGGAACACTGCTCTTTTCGGTATGAGTTTTTCTGGGTCGTCACTTTCAGGACTCTCCGGCAGCCATTTTTGCCTCTAAACTTTTCTTTATGCTCTCACTCTCGCCGCTCACCTGTGTGTGCAGCAGTGAAATGGGTCCCCGCTGAAACACTTTCCCGCCACGGAGGGTCCGGACGTTGTTTGGGCTATTCACTGGTATTGAGGTATATGAAAAATTCATAACATAATGAAAAGAAATACCGGTTTTCGGTATGAACTGGTATGCCACCCAGCCCTACTTTTTGCACATCATATTTTTTATTTATTTTGTGTTCAAATTGTTCATATGCTGCTTGTTCCACACAATTTCTGATAATAAAAGTATTTGAAAATACAAGGAAAGGGCAAGGGCAAGGAAACGAGCATGCGCAGAAAGACCAGAATGAACTTAAAGTGTATACATGCACACAAAATTCTTCCATTCGGAATGACAAACGGAATAAACCACCCCTTTAATCGGATTTAATTTCAATTGGAATGACCATTTACATTACCACTTTAATCGCAATGGCCTTTCATTCCGATTAAAAGTGGAATTAAACTGTCCATGTAAACGTAATGACTGACTGTGGGTGTGAAACTGTGCTGTTTGTATAGATGTTCGTTGCTGCTTGGGGGGGGAGGGGGGGGGGGGGCTGTGTGTAAAGCATCCACGTTTTCACAGACAAGGATGTAAACTGTTAGTGGAACTTGATTGGTTTGCGAAGGCAAACAACTATGAGACAGTAATTCTTTTTGTGAATAAACTTAAACTGAACTGCATCCAGGTTGTCTCAAAAGAATTCTGAAAGCGACAATCTGACAATCACACCTGCTTTGTACAACGATCGGTTTGAATTACTCACTCAGGCTCTCTTGTTTCATTCCTCACACAACCACCTCCACTACTTTTGGTGGGCACACCCGAGTGCAACAACACAAGCGCCTTCCAGGCATTCCAAAAGTGTTGTCCTCATTTGTACAATTCATTGCATTGAGACTACAAAGACACGCATAAGACACGAAGCTCTTGTAGAGAGATCGGGGAGTGTGATGCAGCCAGGAGGAGGCTATTATGATTTTAAGTGGCCATTCAAAACTCTCCTAATGGTCCTGTGTGTGTGTGTGCGTGTATAACAGCTGTTAAACAGCATTACTTGTGAACTAACAACCAGCCTACTGGCTTCAGGAAGAGACTCCTGTAGATACTCATCAGTGATCAATGTTTGTTTGACTGTGTGCATGTGTCTCTTCGATATCTGCAATACACCAGGGTATATCTGAGAGAGATAACCTCAACAGCTCTGGGATACACAACAGATTTTGTCTATTTTGAGTCATTCGAGCAATTCATTTCAGAGATCGGGCTCTAGACTGCTCTGAACGCCAGGCACCGTCTTCTTAACAGCTTTCCAATAACTAATAAATGGGGGTGCGGAGGGAGATACACGGCGCGGCCAACTGTTGAAGTCTCTAATGGCATGTTAGATGGCAGCTAAACATGTAGAAGTGGAGAATTAGCCTACAGCGAGCCGTACATGTTTAATTTAAGTCATTCTAGCAACAACAGATTCTTGTCAAAATAAATAGTGGGAGGTGAAACACTTATCACTAGGAGTGTGCTTGCCATCTTTGCTGTCACATTCCTGCATGCTATGTGCTTGAGAGTGCTTAGCACACTGCCAGGCAGGATGTCGGAGTGTAGCCTTCAGTGATGGGATGCACCGGTTTCTATAGTAACCACATGAAATTGGCTCCAAAAGTTTATTTTTTTTATGATTTAACCTTTTGTTTAAAAAAGGTTTTTTTTCTGCATGAGCAAATGTTGGGGAGAGCTTAAGTGAATGAAAGAGAAGTAAAAGAGAGCAATTCAAAAGTTCAGAAGTGTTTTCAACAAGCTGTTTGCAGGAAATTTTGGATACTTGCACAAAAATGAAGCTAAAATTGAGGACTAGGGAGTCACATAATAGCAGCCATAATAAGAAATGTTCCTCTAAGAGTAGTTAGTACTTAAGTATTGTGTATGATGATGTCTAAACAAAAATCACTCAGCCTAAATGCACATGAAGAGGTTCTAAAATAATTCAGGCACACGTTTTCACATCGTGCCAAAGGCCTAAAGGAAAAGAAGCAAAACAGAATGATACTTCTAAGAGGCTGTGTGAAATTAGCTAACCAAACACATAGGTTTACCGAATGAAACCTAAAACAAAATCTAAATATTTTAACAGACCTTTCTACAGAGAACAAGAATATCTTTTGAAGTCGTTGTGATTTTGATCAGGCTGACAAAAAACCCTACTTTAAAGTCGGACCAGGCGTCTGTCTGCCTTCAGGGTTACTCAGAGTGAAGTTACTTGATATCAAACATACACATATGGACGGGTGACAAATTAAAAGAAAAACCAACATCCAATTAGGAGCCGCCGGAACAACTTCAATGTGCTGTGGCGGAGACTCTTCAAGTCTCTCAACACGATGAACACCATTCCCCCAGAACACAGTCGCTCATTTAGTGTTCTGATGATGATGGTGGAGAGTGCCAACACTCACACTCATTAAATCGATCAGTCCCCCCTCGAGCTCTGTATGGAAACATCTGCATTTCTTTTGTTTATCCACTCAGTTTGTTTTTTGTATTCTTCTCAGACTATATCGTGTATGCTTTAGGAAACTCAATTTTGACACCACTGACTCATTCACAGTAGCAACCTGTTGGTTCGCTTTGCCACTCACATGAAAATGGGACATCAGTGCAGAACTTTTAATTAGCCTGGGTCCAGACCTCTGAAACAGATTCACATGTCTGGGGCCAGATGTATTAAAGATGTATATGCACAAAAACCATGCCAGGGTTTCCCATGATGTACCTGACTCAAAATTACTGCAGTCTTCCTTTTTTCCCATACAGAGTTTGAGAGTTTCACTAAGGTTCACCAGAACGTTCAGAGTGACAGCGACGTTAACGTAATGTTGTTAAGAAGCCAAGTTAGCCCTCTGAGCTAACATATGCTCAATAGGCTAACGATGGATTGCATATATGCAGCAAAATTTTATGCCGACACTGGATATCAAAAAAAACAAGAAACTGTATCGTATTAAGTTGCTCTGAGCTGTAAATTCAGCAATTCTAAGCAAAAGTCAGATGAAAACTTTATTTCAGATCCTGACCGAGGAAAGCCTCTCTTCCTCTGAGCAGCCACCTCCGTCTCACTCAGACTCCCCCTGGGTCTGGGTCGGCAGCTGTCTGTACTGGAGACTGTGTGAAAGCAAGGAATTTAACAGAGAATGATGAGTGATAAATTTAGTAATTCTTTTTAATTTACATTTGAGCCATCGTCTCCTTGTTTATACTCGTAAAACTTTATCCTGAATTGTGAAGCACTTCCTAAAGTTAGTTTGGCAAATTTTACTTTCTCTTAGCTATTTGGGATCAAAAAACTAAACACTGTCAACGATAATTAAGTCCCAATGTCCTCAAAGGAGACGATAATAAACTTTCTATGTCCTCAAACGAGTACTTGCTAATTAAGTGTCTTGTCCTTTTACAGTTGCTAAAATTGGTCAAATTTGTTGCCATATCAAACAACAAACATTATTAATCATAAATAAAGAAGTTTCAACCATAAAATGTGATCAGGTTTTGTCCACTTTTGTGTCAGGATCGGCTGCAGACTGACTTGGCAGAGATGGCTGCCATCTTGTTTTACATAGATTGGTGTAGTGTGCTCTTACTACCACTGGGTGGCACAAAGAAGTGTCCATGAACGAGGACAACAGGTCTAAGTTAAGTAGAATGAAGTATAAGGTCAAGTAAACCCAAAATGTAATGTCCTCATATGAGGACACAGGGTCTCAGGAGGATATCGATGGCGAACTGTGGGAATGGAACAGAATCGGTTGTATGTGCATCTTCATAAATCTGACCCAAAAATGAACATGCACAGTTCTGTCTTTGTACAAAAAGTACAAAAAGTTTTAGTCATAAATCTACAGTTTTATGCATCTGCTTCTTTTTTATCCTCCTGGTTTTGCTTTCACTGTCCATTTCTCCCAGCTGGAGACACAATGGACCATTCAGAACATTGGACGCAGGTGACAGAATGCAGATGTCATCAGCGTACATCTATGAAGCCTCCACATTCTGATAAAAACAGCACAGTGTGGAGGAGACTGACACAGTTGATCAGATTGTGTAAAGTTGGTTATAAGAACTACATGTTTCTTATACTTGGTGTGAAAATTTTTTAAGATAACTTCTTCTTGCAATCAAAGCCTCTGTGTCGACGGAAAATGGATATGCCACTCACTACTAATTGTTTAGGGAAACACAAAACAAGGCGAGCCTCTCTCCCAGACTGAAATCTTCCGACATTAACATGATATCAGGCTCAATGAATACAGCGACAGGAAATTGGCAATTCATGCCAGATTATTAACGTCAGTACAAAGCAAAGTTTCTCCAGTGTTATTTTAATCGCTTGATAATGTCTAGAAAGCTGCCTTTGTGCTTTGGAAGTGTCTGCCACCAAAATGGAAGTAGTGCTGGAATAACAAATGGCCGGGTGTGTTCGAAGGCTGTTAATATCTATAACAAAAAATGAAGTGGTATCAAATCTCATTAGCGGCAGCGTCAGTTGGACCCGAAGGACTAAATGAGTTTTTGCCCAAAGTCTGTTAAGGCTTAATCAACTAATCAAGAGGCTCTATTAATGATGTGTGGCTCCTTTCATATGTTCCATCAGCCAAATTAATACAATTACGTATATGTGTTGTGCATAGATGGAAGGAAGATGAGGTGGATGCAGGAGAAGGTAGCAGAGGGGAAAAGTACAAATCGTAGTCACATCAGAGTTTGGGTGGAGAAGATGCAGACATTAAGGGTGAGGTAACTGACAGGTGGTGTCGGTGCTCTAAGTTTAACCTCGCTGAGGCCTGCCGAGAATCCAACCCGGCACCAGAACCTTCAGGGTGACTTTAGACAGTATTCTCTCTCACTCTGTCTCTCTCTTTCGCTCCGTCCCTTATATAATGAATACAATTAACCTTTGCGGAGCTGTACGTGTTGGCAGCAGGTTGGGGGAGTCAGCGGGGGCTCGCTGTGTTGGACAGAGATTGATTGATGTTCCTGTGGTCAGCGCACTCTGTCAGATCCCCTTTAATTAGCCCCACTCAGGAGAAATGATTAGATGGAGGAGTGGCAGGGAGACGGATAGAGGGACATGAGAAAAGAGGGAGGACTGGGTATGAAGTGGGTCGGAGGAGGACGGCGGAGAAAAGATGGGAAAGGTGGACGGGCAGAGAATGAGGGAGGGAGAGATGAAGGGCTGGCGGGGGGATGATTGGCGAAACTATAATCCGTGATTGAAGATGGCCGCAGTGCAGCTTATAGTGAGTGTTCTCTTAACAACATCCCTGTGACCAAGGTTAGCTCCAATAACATTTTACCTAAATTGCTAGTTATACAGTCAGAATATAAAACCTCAGACACTGTAATTACACCCAAACTGCATGACGATAAATCATGACACATCATAAGGCATCATAAATCTAACACAAGCCCGTGATGACACTCGTTTGTCCCTAGCATCAATGCATTTCCATTTAAAAAAACAACAACTGTTTCCTGTCATTAGGGTTTATGTAACGTCTCTGCTAAACACAGCAAATCATTTGAAACCTGATCTAAAAAGGGCGTCTTCTGCACGACACGACTTGGTGCAACAATTATTTTACAACTCATAATAAAAGCAGACACATGGCACTGTGCGTCACGGCTCACTTGTAATGATGTGTTTTACTCTCGTCGTATTGTTTGGAGTTTATGAAAAGGTCATCACCCTCTGACAACACTTTGATGTCACTTTACTTGCATTAATGAGTTCACTTACGACACTGCGGCATGCTTGTAAGACTTCAACAGCTTGTACATTCAGCGCCACATAAACAGAGGCAACAGCAGTGGCAAATTATTACTTCTGACAGCCTAATTACATATTTATTTTAGGGATCAGGACGGATTGATGTGTGCCATTATTCTGATGGGATGATTACATGCTTGTGCTGTGCATATCATAACTGAAAATATCCATCATGTAGAGCAACAAGTTAAATGCTACCATGTGACGAATGCATTCCCAGCTCTTCACCGAGCTGTAGGTGAAGTCTTTAAAAGCAGGTGGCAGCAAATCAATAATGCACTATATATTTTTGAGGAGATGTCCTTTGAAAGTGAATTGAATTATGTATTGAGATCATCTTCTACATTCTATAGGATGAAAGTCTTCATTCTGATCTTAAGAAGACAGAACAAGATCCCATCACATACAACACATGACAGGTAATAGGGACTTGTGGCTTAAGCTACTGGAAATCAATAGCGGGTAATTCGTCTACAGGCCCAGAGGAGCGGCCTTCATATATTCCATCTTCTCTGAGGATAAAACAGATGGACAACCGTCTGATGGAGACAATTTACACAAAGTATTGTCAACTGTATTTTGTTGCTCCTTTTTATACAGGCCAATTCATTTGTCTGCTTTATCATTTTGTTCTCTGCAGAATTTGCCAGCTTTGATCCGATGGAAGCTCATTTCCCCTGAGCCGCTCAGACAATGCTATAAACAATCCTTAAAGCGGCGAGGCATCCCTGATGGCCAACAACGGTTTGGTGTTGCATGTTCACACAACATTGTACTAGTTGATTGAAGCGCAGGCACGCATGACTGCTGTATGACAAATATGTGATGAGCAGAAGTCCATGCATCTTCTTGGATGAAGGGATAATGGGTGGGGCTGTTACACTCACACTGGCAGAGCTGGGTAATGAACTGTGATGTTTTAGTACAGGTATCAGCCAAATGATCAAGTTTGCCATTTGTTGCTAAAGCCTCAAAAAGAAAGGAAGAATGTTTGTTTAACTAATACTCATTTTGATCTTTTTCTTTCTTTCAGTTTACCATAATAAATACCTTTGTGAGTGATCCAATCCTAATTTGTATTTTCGTAATTTTTAAAAAAAACATTTGATTTAGAACTCAGTAACTTTGGTTTGATCCCTGGCTCCTCCAGCACGCATGTCAAATAACATATTTTTCCACACTGTTGTTCAGCACCTGTACGTCTAAGATGTGACGGCTGGTCTTTGTGGCAGGCTATTTGCCTCGTCCCTTCTGCGCTGTGATTGAAAAGCTGGGTAAAAAGCGACAGTGATGTGCGCATTGTTTTACTTAAAGATATTTTCAACTATTGGCGATCAGAAAATAATGTCTAACCTGCAGCACTCACCGCAGAATAGACGCTCAGGTCAAGTCAGATTTATTTCAGCGCCTCATCACGCTACTGACGTATGTAGCAAAGTGTAAATATGCGCCGACGTGTTGTTGTTTTTCTGTAGTGAAAGGCAGTCTTCTTCCTTTACAAGGAAGAAGAAAGCTCGGACACTAGGACACTTTTGGGGCTGCCCATGACTAAGCATTTTCCTAGTCAACAAACAGTCGTCATTTAGGGCCATTAGTCGACTAGTCGCCCGCATGTTTACGATATTAATTTAATTAATAAATGATATATTTTGGGCGGGGCAACACAATGGTTTGAGTTGAAGGTGTGAGAAAGAATAGAATCAGTAACATTGTTAACACTGTGCTACATTACAGAGAAATACAAAACCGTACTAATGAACCTTCATTAATGTAGGCCTATATTTTATCTACAAGTGCACGTCACACACTGAGCGAGCCGCCTGTTAATGACGCTGTGGGCTAATGGGCATGTAGCTACTTCCATGTTTCAGATGATACGTCATGTTTGTAGTCGACCAATGAAGATGAGTTCACATATCACCTTGGGTTCGTCCTTCACCTTCTCAAAATGATCCCACACTTTGGATTTCCTGCCCGACATGTTATTAACTAGCCTGTGGAATAACCGCAGGTACCAGCCCTGGAAATTAACCTGACTCCTGTCTGACTGCTGAGCGTGGCCACTTCCTGTGTCTGTCCTTTCAAAGTAAATTCCCAGATGATTTATTTTGATTTGATATTTCACCTATGACTAAGCAACCAGTGAAATCTTGCCGCCTGATGACCTTTTTGGCCAACTAATGTTTGGTTGACGTGTATACATACGTTACTGGGGAATAATGAGTACGTCACGTTTTCAGAATTGTGGCATCAACTTGGTATCAAAGTATTGGTTCTCCTGAGATCCCTACTGCTAATATGACAGTATTTCATTACGGCAAAGTTCTTGTACGCCTGCTACTGTTGTGATGACTGCCTGTTGATTAATAAAAAAAGAGTTTCATAGAAAAAATGTATATTCTGGAAACATAAGTACTGAGAAAGTATTGTCACTGCATCAGTGTCAAAAACTTTCATAAAGAGAACAGTTGGCTGCAGCAAAAGTAGTTTGATGTCTGAAACCAGACGTTAAAGCAGCCACATTGGACTAGTTGGTGATTAATGAAATCAAGTGATGTGGGGGCGACGACTTAATTTCTGGACCCAGGTTATGAATTCAAATTTCCTCTTCAACCTGTGCTGTACCTAAAGACTTTCAGTTATTCATTGCAGCAGTTCCGTGACTCGTTGTACATTGCAAACACTGTACGATACAACACCAGCAGCAGCAGAAGCAGCAGCACATTTTCTTGTGTTGGTCTGTTTAAATCAGAGAGAAGCCTGCAGACACCAGCAGTCCTGCCAGCCCGCTTTGAATGTAGGTCAGCACTAAACGTTTGGGAACCTCACCAGTATGTTTCTATCACACTATATTAAACTGTAGACACAGCATTATGCAAAATCCAACCATATCGTGTCAACACAAGTATGATTATCCCAAGGAAACATAACGACACATTATACACACATAATACATGTTGGTGAATGGTGCGTCCTCAATTATTCATAGAATCAGAGAATACTACTTTAATGTCAGCGGTTGAATATTCGGTCTAGTTGTTGGTTATAATTAAATGTGCATGTGCTAATACAGAAATGTTTCGTAGAGCTGGCTGTGGATCACAAATTAGAAAAAGCAGCCACACCTGCCAACAGTGCAATGACACTGAAACTCATTAAGACACTTGTACACACAGACACTAAACGCGCATAATAAAACGAAGGCTGTCTGTTTTTTCTCTCTCTAGCTCTCACACTTGCACTTCCAGACTCACTCACTCCACTCCACCACAGAAAACAAGGCATGAGTGAGTGCGAAGGGGTAGAGAGAAAGGTAAAAGAGAAAAAAAAAATCTGTTGTATGTGAGGGCTGTGGAGGAGAATACCAGGGAGATAGAAAATGGATGTTTTTAGTTACAGAGGGGAATCCATTAAGGTCATCCAGACGGAGATGCTGCCTGGCTGGCTCTGTCCGAGCACTGCCAGTCACTGACACAATGTGATTCAAGTACAGGCTAAAGTGCGGGTGTGTTTCACTCCTGTAATGTGGATATTATTGCTACTCTTTCTGTTTAGCACGAATATCACTGATGTCATCAGTAGGATAATGAAATGAAATTGGATCAAATTGATTGAATTGAACCAGTTATGTGTTGGAAAGTCTCTTATTTCACATTCTTTTGACATCTACCGAAACATTTTTACTGGAAATTTATAGTATATGACTATAAGCACACTGGCCGCTTTATTAGGTACACCTTGCTAGTACCGGCTTGGACATCCTTTTGCCTTCAGAACTGCCTTAATTCTTTGTGGCACAGATTCAACAAGGTGCTGGAAACATTCCTCGGAGATTTTGGTCCATATTGACATGATGACATCACATAGTTGCTGCAGATTTGTCGGCTGCACATCCATGATACAAATCTCCCGTTCCACCACATCCCAAAGGTGCTCTATTGGATTGAGATCTGGTGACTGTGGAGGCCACTGGAGAACAGTGAACTCATTAGTTGGGTTTCAATCCAAATGTTGCGTAAATTTTAATCAAATTTTCAGAATCTTGGCAAAAGAAAATACAAATGTATGTGCTTTTTACACCCACTACTACATTATTAGGAGCTGGCTCATCCAGATAAGCAGTAGAAAGCACTAAAGTGCAACACACACAGCCGCGGGCGCGGCACTGTGGCCGTCAAGTGCCGCCCCCCAACACACATTAGCAGCGGCGCGCAGCCATCGACACTAAAGTGTATTTCCCACCCCAGCCCAAACAAACTCTGGTGCGGTTTGATTGTGGTGAGAACGTGTTCCGACCTGGATGTGAACCAACTGCAGTCACATGACACATTGTTTGGGTTAAACATGAGCATGTTACAGTCCTGGAGGATTATTAATGTGCACCTCCTCCTGTACTGCCTTAATATGCACATTCAGCACATCCAATGCATCAAACCACTGTTTTCTAGTTGGAGCCGCGCCTCGTTTTCAAACTGATTCTTATGAAAGTTGCTCAAGAAGGCTTGATTTCCATGGTATGAAATTACTTGGATCTTCCGCATTATGGGGCTGTAGAGCAAGCACATTGGGGCTTATGGTCGAGTACAGCCAAGCACCTAATTTTCATTTCAGCCCTCAGCTGACTTGAATGGGATAAAAATTATTTAATTGTGCAGCAATTCTACACTTTTGAAATGTTGTCGGGCTGAATGGATCAAAATCCGGATAGTGAAATGAGTCATTCCGGTTGTGATGCTCAAAAAATGTATTCACTGAATTACAGATGTCTCTTCGATGATGTAGGTCTATGGGAAAACGTCTTTTTGGGACCCACGGTATCACGCGATGGACCCAAAAGTTGGATTACCACGTTGGGCCACTGGTCTCTGATCTCTACCATCAACAAGGCATTTTCACCGAGAAAACCACCACTCACTTGATATTTTGTCGTTTTCGGACCAGTAAACCCATGGGATTGCTAAGCAGTAAAATCCCAGTAGATCAGCAATGTCTAAAACCAGTCTGTCTTGCGACAACAACCATGTTCAAAGTCACTTAAATCACCTTTCATACTGAACTTCAGCAAATCATCGTGACCATTTCTATACGCCTAAACACACTAAGTTCCTGCCACATGATTAGATACTTGCGTTAACATGCAGTTGAACAGGTGTACCTGATAAAGTGGCTGGTGTACAGCAGCAGGTAGTTTTCTCAAGAATACTGTCATTTCATCCATTGAAGTGGCTCTACTTGTATTAATATTTATTTAATTTAATTTTCATTTACTGCTTTTATTCACAATGTAAGGGCTCTTCAAAGCCTCGGAGCAAGGCACTGAAGAGCAGAAATTAGAGCAGATGGGAAGGAAATGCATGTATATGAAGTAGAAAAAGAGTGTCACAAACCGGCTCAACAACTATAATTTATCTGCATTTAATATGACTGTGAGTGTGGAGGTGAGCAACAGCTGCAGAAGTAAGAGCAAAGCATTGATTTGTGAGATGTGTTGAATGGTGCCAAAATAACACACAAGGAGGATGCGAGATGGAGGATTTGCCCAGTCACTCACTGGGCAAATTTAAATCTCAAGGTCTCTTGTTTTTTCCTCTTCCGATTTAATTTTTCGCACATGCACCTTAACCCTCCCCCTGATCTTAACACATACGCATGGCACATACAACAGATGGCAACTTGCTAACAGGCAAGTTTTGGCAGTGTTTAAAGTAGTGATGGAGAATTCAAGAACAAACATACCAAAGGAAGACAGTTTAACAGTCTCCAATTTGTCTGGTTCTTAAGATCTGCTCTTTGGGGACTGTTTATGACACATTGCTGTTGACAGCAGCCAAAATGAGATATAAATATAAACATGTTGCTGAAATTGCAAAAAAAAATAAACAAATAAATAAATACAAAAATGTAATGCCTTGCTGTTGTATGCCTCCACCAACCAGTCAAGATTCCTATGTAGCCATGACAGTAGTCAATACTTCAAATATGGATGTTGCTGCAAAGAAGCCACAACCCCTTCTACCCCTTCATTTTATCCTGTTAGACCTTTGTGTGAAATTTTGCCATAATTAATGCATGAATATTTGAGTTATGGCTAAAAACATGTTTTATAAGGCCACAGTGACCTAAAAATTCAGTCAGTTTTAATTTAGTGTGTTTGTGCCAAATTAAAAAAAAAAAAAAAAAAAATCCCTCCAAGTGTCCCTGAGAAATCACATTCACAAGAATGGTTGGGACGCCAGGCCACAGTGACCTTGACCTTTGACCACCAAAATCAATTAAGTTCATCATTGAGGCCATGTTGACATTTGTGCCAAATTTGAAAAATATCCCTCAAGGTGATCTTGAGATATTGTGTTTACAAAAGTGAGTCAGACAAGGTCTCAGTGACCTTGATCTTTGATCACTAAAATAAAACCAGGCCATCTGTGAATCCAAGTGGACATTCGTGCCACTTGGGGGGGGGGGGAATCCCCTCAAGGTGATCTTCAGATATTGCATTTAGGAGACAAGACAGACAAGGTCACCGTGACCTTGACCTTTGACCACCAAAATCAAATCAGTTCATCTTTGAGGCCAGGTGGATGTCTGTCCCAGTGACATTGAATTTTGACCTTGGACCAGCAAAATGTAATCACATTAGTGCCAAATTTCCTATAGGTGTTCCTGAGATATTGTGTACATGAGAATGTGAGGAACGGACGGACAAATGAACACCCCAAAATATAATGCCTCCAGCCACGGTTGTCGCCGTCGGGGAGGCACCAAAACATCATTAAGAGTTGAAACCAGCGATCATTCAGAAAACTAGAACAATACTCATTCCTGTTTGGAACATTTACTTATTAAATTAAATGGTTTGAAAATCAATCATGTGTATCACATCATCAGAATATCCGTTGGTGTGTGGAGTCCAAAGGCAGATATCACTTTGCACACAAACACATTAAACATGTTGTCATCTGCTGCTCCTCTGCCCCCCTGCTTTTCCTTCATCTCCATCTAGTTAGCAAGCTGAGCTCGTTATCTCTTTCCCCAGACAAGAGGATATTTTGTATTGAACTTGTGTTAATTTGTTCAGAGCCACCATGAAATTATACGTTAAAAAAAAAGCAATGGATGCTCAGTCCACGTACCTGTGGAATGAACTGAGGCAGACAGGATGAACAAAGAGGAAGGGTGGAAGAGAGATCAAGAGTGTGAAGTGAGGCGAGAAGATGGAGTCCAGATTTTCAGAAAATACATGAATGCAACTTTATATATATATATATATATACATCTACAATGAAAGAATCTTTCTAAAAAAGTCTTTATACAGCATAAAAATGTACTACTGGTGGATTTCTGAACACACTGTCACATTTTGCAGTCATTACTGAAGAGATCGAAGTGACACTCTATTATGCTAGCTGTCAAAATGTTAATCTAATTTTCTCTGTTTTGGTTTGCTTTCTTGATTGTGAAAAGCAGAGCTGACTACGAAAGCTCTCTTTCTATTATGACTGCATTGTACGGAAAACTAATTTTCACTCCTCAAAATTTTCTAACAACAAGGGACAGTCAGTAAATAGAGATGAAAAGTCAATCAGCATGAATTTGTGACGCTGGAACTGTCATGTCTTCTCCATCACGCTATTTCTTTTTCCTTTGTCTGACAGCTGTTTAGACTCTGAGTTTGCTAAGTCCTTAAAGGGATAGCTCTGATTTTTTAAGCAGGGTTATATAAGGTACTTATTAGGGCATCAACGACTTAGATTTTTTTTCAAGTCGAAGTCAAGTAGACAAGTCATTTGATGATGTCATCACACTGACACGGCAGAGGAAAGTGAAGTATCTCCACACATGTGATGTGTGTCTGTCAGGCCAGAACATACTCGGGCGGAATGTATGTGGAACGGACTCTGCGGAGGTCCACACGGACTCAAAGCGGACGTCTGCAAGCCCTGTGCGCGCAAAGCTCAGATTTTACGACTGCACAGACTCTGCTCCGCGCACCAGTGACTGCTCACCATGTATTTTTCACATTACAGGGATTTTTCACAGACATTTTTACAGGAAACTACAACGCGGAAGTGCGCTCGACTATGAAAACCGGAATGACTGCGGACATTCCTCATGGAGTCAGTTAAGTTAATTGATTTTCTTACACCCCTCATCACCCCAAATCGATGGTGCACCAGAATTTAAAGTTTTACTTTGGTGAACACTTTTACTTTGGTGAATTTGGTGAATTCCGCATCCGCTCTCTAGACTGGCACCAGAATCCAGACAAAATTCAGAGTGAATAAAAACCAGGCTCTTTACTTTATGTGAAGAGCCTGGTGACGTGAGGCTAAAGCCACAGAGAGAGAGAGAGAGAGAGAGAGAGAGAGAGAGAGAGAGAGAGAGAGAGAGAGAGAGAGAGAGAGAGAGAGAAAACACACGACTTGTCGACTCCTCCTGGGGGGGAGCAACCATAATTCTCTCAATATAGTGTATAATGAAACTGATATAGGTTTTTTTAGGTGGCTAAAATATGTTTTGTTGCTGAGCTGTCCACAGCAGTACACTGCTTAGCTCAGTGGTTCTCAAATGGGGTGCCGTGATGCCAATCCAGGTGTGCTGTGGAATTCTGTGATAACCACATATTATTACTGGGCAACTGGGCCTATACAAAAGTTATGAATTAATGTTTAATTGACTGTACACCCATGTCCTAATAAAGACGCAAACTTTACCTAAAAAATGTAATTTAATTTAATTGAAAAAAACCTTCACAGGAAACCCAATTGTCGCCGTTTGTGCGAGGGAATTATAAAAGCATGAAACATCACATTATCTTACATTATTTCCCGCTAAATGGATGTGTCATTGGTGCTTTGATGTATTTTAAAATGCATAAAAATATTCTTTTTTTTTCAATTATGCTTTTCATTATTTCTTTAAGAACATATTATTCATAATATTAAAAAAAAATAAAAGTAAAGATTAAAAACAAATAAATAAACTAAATAACTAAATGATAATAATAATAATAATAATAATAATAATAATAATAATAATAATAATAATGAATAAACAAGGTATGTTTAAAATTAATTCTTGAATCTTTTTTTTTAATATTTATATATATTTATAATAATAATACATATTTATAATAGCTGTCGGTTATTTGATTTTAGTAAATAAAAACAAACATTTGTGTCATGATAAAAGTAGTAACACATGTTATATAGTTTATTATGCACACATATAAATATAGGTGTGCCTTGGGATGTTGGCTTGGTCTTCAGTGGACCTTGTACACAAAATGTTTGAATTCCACTGGTTCAGCTTCTGTGTGGGACTCCAGCTTGGTTCTTTAAACCGGGGGCGTGCCGACTGACGTCTAAAACCCCACTTCCAAAATATGAACTACACCTTTAACACTCTGTCTCATTTTATTTTTAGTCTGTCCGTCTCATCACAATATGAAAATGAGGTAGATGCTTTCTATTCCCTACAGGAAACAAAGGCCACACTCCACCAACCAGCCAAGAAACAATTGACAAACAAAAACTCCTCCTGAGGTTTGATTAATAATTAACTATCTTAATTAAGTTTCTAGGTTAACTGGCTGCATATAGACTGGTGGCGTGCCAGGTAAACGCCCCTGAGGTTTTGGTCACGTGATACGAAGATGCGCTGCTATGATGTGTATTTATAGACCAGCTGATTGACCAAAGCATTGTGTTCGGGATAATTCACAGACTGATGGGTTCAAAAATCCTTAATTATATTGGATAGAATCTTCAGTCTTAATTAAGTTGAATTTTAATTTGGAGATAAATCTTTTAAATGATTATGTGGGAACAAAGAAAGCAGGATGCTGTGGATACAGGTGTGTGTGTGTGTGTGTGTGTGTGTGTGTGTGTGTGTGTGTGTGTGTGTGTGTGTGGTTGGCACTCAGATACGATTCAGGTGATGCTGCTGTAATGTGACAGCAGTCAATGCTGAGCCTGTTCATTCCCAAGTGTGACACTCCCCTCAGCAGATCACTAAAACTGTGCCACTCTCTTACCTCTTCCAGCACTCTCTTTCTCACACACACACACACACACACACACACACACACACACACACCCCTACATGTTGAATAGTAATGCCCACACACACATACACACACACACACACACACACACACACACACACACACACACACCTTGCAGTATTGATCGGTTGCCAGAGGACACAAGGTCAAGTCGCATGGTGTCAATATTTAAACCAGCAGTCAGCACTGGGGACCTCTACCATAACCTCATTAATATGGGGGTCTGCTCTGCTCAAATACTCTCCTGGCACAGAGAAAGGTCGACTTGAGGAACGAGGAGGACTGCATACCCGCACACAAACAATACACACACACACGCTCACACAGAATACTCTTTCACATGCAAAAAACTGTCAGAGTACGCAAGAAACTGAATGGATGCACTCCACATTATGCCAGCCTCACACCAAACAACTTCTCAAGCGAATTCACTGTTGCAGTCAAATTTCCAGTGTTGGAATAAAATCACAGGGGTTCAATGACGTGGACATTGGGGGTGCAACAGTTCACAAAATTCACGGTTCAATTCTATATGATACCGGTGTATCACGGTTTGGTACGTTTTCAAAACAGTAGAAAAGTATTAATGAATTAAAGAGAAATTTTAATTTACTATAACTAACATCATATGATGAAGCTACACCTGAGGGATCCATCTTCTGAGGTATCCTCTTAGCATCATATTTAAGTAAAAAATTAGTTTAATATTATCAAGTTTTGAGCTCAAAGTTCCATTTGCACTTTGTACTTCAAACATGACAATAATTTACAGTAACATAGCAGGCGATGTGACACTACCGATGACAAACGAGTTGTTACGGTTTTTTTCTTTAGCATATTGCCGACATACATTACAGCTCATTACTGCACCTTCAGCATAGTAGTGTAGCCAGCCTCTTGAAACGCCGTTATCGCCGAACCTCTCTCTTTTTCTGTAATGTTACAGCTTCAGCTTCGTCCTCATCTGTGTTTTTCGTTTTGTTGGTGGTTTACCTACACTTGGTAAATGTCGCCACATGACGCCCGCGGTGATAGCTTGCTTGCTACTAACTAGGGATGCACCGAATATTCGGTAACCGAATATATTCGGCCGAATATTGCAAAAAAACACACATTCAGTGTTCGGTGGAATAAGTTAAAAGCAAGGCCGAATAATAGCGGCGTGTTTTGATAACGCAATCAAACAGCGTGCCTTGACGGGCAGAGTAAAATGTCGGCAGTGTGGCAATCCGCCCGTCACGGCACACGCATTTGCGACTAAAAATAGTTTTGAGCGAGCAAAATAGGCTTAAATCATTCAGCACGCTGTGCGAGCAGCCTACAGATTTCAACCAGCAGCAGAAACGAAAGGCGAATCCCACTGATTGTGGGTTGAACGACACAGACAGTAATGTATTCCTGTCAAATACGGCGGCCATAGGCTTACCGGGCGACGGAGAAGTTGGCTCCAATAATATCCTCTTCTTGGCGTGTGGACTGCCCAGAAGTACCTGAACAGCCGAGCCAGCTGAACACAGACCGTACGTGATGTGTCAGAGGTGAAACGAGCCGTTCACGGCCCACAAACCTCACCGCACTTTAGGAACTGTTCTTTACTTATGAAGGGACTGTCAGGGGAGGAGGGTGGCTGGTTGATTCTTATTTTATTTATTTATTTTATTTTGATCCCCCCTATGTTCATCACTGATTGATGCTGTTTTTGAAGTATGAATAAGTCAATAAGTAATTTATTCCATTGAAATATCATTGATGTATTATAGAAAAGTGATTTATCTTTTTATAAATGACAAAAGGCACATCTGCCTCATTTTTGCTGTGGTATCGTGATACTACTCAGAACCGTGATACTTTCACTGGTATCACACAGTGGGTCCTAATTTTGGTACCGTGACAACACTAATCTGGAGGGGGTTCATCTGCAAAAACTAATGAAAAACTAAACAACGATATTCGGTATTCGGTACTCGGTATTCGGCCAAACGCTTAATATTATTCGGCTTCGGCCACAAATTTTCATTTCGGTGCATCCCTACTACTAACAACAGTTCATGGATCTAGGCCCGCGATATGACTACCTGCACGCGTGTCCTCCGAGTAGGCCTACGGGTTCCTTGATGCAGCGGGGAGCAATTTAAGTGCGACACACAACAAACAGAGCAACAACATCAAATAGCTATTATATATACAATTTATTCCATGACTATTTTGGTACAAACATTTACCCGCCAATGTGGCAGATAGCCTTCCGAGATTTAGCCGCCAAATGGGAAATCTACCCGCATTTGGCGCTTGGCGGGTGTTCATTTTCAGCCCTGCCTGTGTCTATCTCTTCTCTCTAACACTCTGCACACAGCTCTGCCCCACTCACTCACTCACTCACAAGTTCTCCAGCAACACTCAGAGACACAGAGCTGCTCCTGTGTTTAATCTGTGTGTTCATTAGTCTACAGTGTGACATCGTTCTGTATATTGCACATGCTATGTTAAATCAGTCTGTGAGATGAACGAAGTTACTGCAGTAGCACACGTGTGATCCAGCGCTGCGCTGCTAGTGTGTGTGAGGTGCATCATAGCCTGTCATGCTTCTTCTTGGTAGTTGTAGTCTGTTTTGCAACATGGAGACGGTGCATGGATGTAGGCGACATACGAGTTTAAAAAATGCAGCGGGAACACAGACGCTTCATATAGGCCTACAAGACGTGTATAACAAGGACAAAGTGTCTCTCGCTCTGTCCCTCTCTCAGCCTCTCTGTTGATGCTCTGTGCATAAATAAGATTAAATAAAAAAAATAAAAAGATTTAAATTATTAAATTAACACTAGATTCATTTGTAAGGACATGGAATTAATGCACAGCCCTGCTATTTATTTTATATCATCTTTCATTTACATGTTGTGCAGCTGTATATTCATAAACAGGGGGAAAAAAACCCTGTCTTTGCATTTTATTTTGATCACAGTCTGTTTTTATAAAAGTGTCATGTAGAAAATACAGAGGTATATATCAGGTATCGCCAGTCAGCCTCTAAATACCATTTTCTAAAGTTTCGTGCCTTTGCAGACAAGTTAATACATCATATTTCTTAAAGGTAGTTTAGCATAATATTTTCCACCAGGAGCAGGATCGGAAATAATCTCAAAAGGGAATTTAGTTGTAGTCTTGCTCATAGTTACCCTGCAAGATCACAAGTCTTCGTGAAATCTTATAATGTGTGACTTAAACCTCACATTGTCTTTAATGTAAGATAGTGTCAGGCTTTTAAAAATATTTTTAAAGTCTTTTCAAAGTCCTCTAGTATATGGTAGGCATTAAGTACATAAATACACGTCGTATCTTTGCTTCCTTTATTTGATGTATCTCCTATTGAAACAGGATGTTGCATTAGTACACAGCACAGTGATGTATTGTTCTGAACTATAAACCAATGGGATGGGCACAGAGAGATTGTTTGATTCGATTTAAAGGATTCCAGGGAAATTGTGGTTCCCCAAGTGCAACGACTGTTTTCAAGACAATGACACATGTTCTGCAACTCTGAAGTGTCCACGTCTTAAATCATGCTTTTATACAGTACACACACACTCACTCACACACACATGCAGAATCCTGCACAGCTTTGTGCCTGACTGCTTGTTTAATCACCCATCCTATCACTCAATCACTTACCCAATAACACAGTCAAGTGGGCCCTGAGGCTCCAACAGACAGTGTAATTCTCAAGTACAGTCCATTCTGATCAATTGTTCCAGCATCTGTGTGTCACTCCTGCCCTTCCTACCCTGCTGTCCCCACTCTGGTCTTATCTGTCTCCAGAGATTGCCAGCAGGAAGACCCAGCTCCATCAACAGGGCTGAGGCTGCTTGTATGTTCACCCTCTGTTGTTTTCACGTACACACTCGCACGTGGACACAATGGTTCAGCTAAGATCAGCAAAGTGTGAGTCAAAGAGCGCCCTTTCAATCCTCCAGTGCTTCATTTACACTGCTGTCTGCACACGAACACTCAGTGAAGACACACTACTCTCCGAGATAAGAGCAATGTTCGCCACATTCCAGATCTTAAAGTTACCATTAAAGACGGTTTATCTCGTGCTCTAACTCTCATTCATGCCTCTCGCCTGTGTGCAGCCGCTCCAGAGAGAGTGATGGAGGTCACAGAGCCACGAGGTGCAAGGAGAGAGGCAGAGGCAACAAAAAAAAGAACAGGCATAACAGCACAGCTATTTCTTTATTTAGCAGGCTATTCCGTGATAAAACTACAACTGACTTTGTTGAAAAAAGGATGAACGTGCAGAATACTATACTGCCCTTAAGGGACAGACAGTGTTTTGGAGATTTGAGCCTTAACTTTACCTTAATTTTACACCTTTTCAGGCAGAATATTATATTCATAAAAATTGTCACACAAGACCAAGAATATGCAGGCGCTCTGCCTTTGATCAATCTTAATGCAGCAAACAGCTACGAACAAAATGTGTCCTTTCATCTTTCTTGTCCACCTGAACCACAGACTGTTTATAAAGACGGACGGCAAGACAGCTCCCCAAAAGTGAAGCCGAAAACGTCTCGACTGTCCCCCTGGTGGCTGACTGCAGTAAGGTCAATAACCCAGCTTCCTCTATGTTAACAGATGGGACATGGGCCAAACTAAAAGAGCAAAGTACATGTCATGTTTGTTTTCCCTAAAGATAGTTTCAGTCATTTTAGGATGTTTTTTCAAGTGTTCATTTTCTGGTAGGTTTGGTTTTAATCAGTTATTTGATGCTATAAAAAGGTGGTTGGACGTCATGATCGTCAGCTGTGTGTGCCAATTGGTGCACTTGTAATCAATGGTGCTGTTCACGATTGGTTGGACTCAACGATCCAATGTCATCGATGCAAAGTGAAAACATCGATCCATATCGTCATCTTTAGGATACGCTTTTATTTTGAAAATCTGTGTCACCATCAAACAGCAGCAGGCAGGTGGCAAGCAGTTGAGAGAAAGACGATGAGGATGAAGTTATTTACTTGGGATTAAATCAGCAGAGTGGAAATATTTTGGATTTTGGAGTAAACACAGGTCAACAGATAGAGGATGAGATGAGATAAAACACTACGCCTGGTCGGGCGTCTCACTCCGCTAACTTCTCGCTACAGCAACATTAGCTGCTCTGTTTCAACGATGTTCATCTGCAAAAACATGCATGCAGGCTGAAATCCAACGTGCTGTTCTGTCGGGAGATGCAGTGACTTAAACCAACAGTGAGTAAAAAAATAATGTTACATGTAATTTGTAAAGCTATGAGTAGAGAGAAAGTCCGCTAGCTGCTAGGCTAATTCATGCAGTGTAACCATGCTAAACCTAATAATGTTTTGTCTCTGAACCTTAACAGTTATTACTGCAGCTGAATCTGATACTTTTCTTAAACAATGTTGTTGTTAATCCATGTTTAATGGCTGTTGGGAGACGTTTGCCTTCAGGGCTTTGAGCCAGATAGACCTGCAATCTTGGGAAAAGGGTCATGGTTGAGATTAAAATGGAAACACTTCTTCCAGAGAGGTCTTGCTGTCACAAAGCCCTGACGGTTTACTTATCCTATGTGCTGTTTTATGTGTGTTAGTGGAGTCACTTTAAAGTAAACTTTACTGCACTTACTATTCATGTGTTTGTTTTTAATCTTTGATGGTCAAAAGAAGAAAAGAAAGGGGTGGCAGCTTCTTCTGTAACTGTCTCATATCAATAGCAGGCCCCTAAATTGCATCATATCGAAATCGTACTGTGGCAGATGGTGTACTATCGGTAAATATCGTATCGTTGTCCAAAAAATCGATATGATATCATATCGTGATGAAATTGGTGATTTACACCCCTACTGCATGGACTCTGTCTCAAAATGGCATCACCTGGACAGGATGGCAGCGGCCGCATCCGGGATATTTTAGCTTCATTTTTGTACATTAGGAGGAAGTGGAGACCTGTTGTCCATCTTTATATACAGTCACTGATTTAACCTAATAAATTAGTATTACAGATTATAATCTGATATGTTTAAATACATGACATAAATGTAGCTTAACGGCACTAAATCACCTTGGCTAACAGTTTTCACTATGTAAGATTAATTTACCTTAGTTTTTTTCTTCATGAGAATTTGAGTTACTTTGGCTGATGTTACTTTAGAGCTTAGCATCTCTGCCCGAGCCCGAACCAGGCCATAATTTCCCGCCACTATCCTCGGGCTCGGATGGGTCGGGCTCCTCATAATAGACCTAGTCTATGGAACCAACTACTTATCACACCTGGTGGGGGGGCCCACTGGCCACGCACATGTGAGTTGTCAATGTCGACAACGTGTGTGTCGGCCTCGTCGAGTGTACAAAGTGCAGCACGGTGCTGGTATATGACAGCAAAAAGACAGGGACCTCGACACTTAAGAGGCACATGACGAAGGCTTGCCATGGAAAGAAAGACAAGAGTCAGTCTTCAATGTCCACGTTCGTATCCTTAAAAAAATGTCGGGTTTAAACCGGGCTCGGGCACGTAATTAAAGTTAAAGGGACGGGCCAGGCCGTGCTCAGACAGGACATGCACGGGCTCGGGTGGGGTCGGGCTGGATTTTCTGGGCCCAATCTAAGCTCTATGTTAGTTAGCTTTACCTCAAAGGATGTTGCATGTATGTTAATGACTTACCGGCCGCTGTAATCACTTCCTCTGGCCATCATAAAGCAAAACTAAGGTAGCTGCTATTCAGGCGTTTGGCTACGATTTTAGTGAGTTTAGTACAAATACTGTACGGCAGCTTCCCGACTAAACTGAATTTCCCATCCCATTTATGAAACCAATCCATCAATCAGTCAGTAACACATCTCTTTCTCTCAATGAAAGGTACTGAGTTTATCCTCACCTGTACTCCAGGGAGAAGCGGGTCAGCTCTGTGCTGTTGTGGATCCATTTGAACTCCAGCGGCCAGCTTCCCTCAGCCATACAGGTCAGCACCAGCCTGTTGCGCTCCAGATGGAGCTGGCTGCGCACCGGCTCCGTCTTGAAGTAGGGAGGCACGTCATCTGTAAAGAATAAAGATTTATTATTTATTATTTTTTTTAATGAGACATCTTGCAAACAGAAAATACCTCAAAAGCATCCCAGTAAAGAGCATCCGCTTTTAAATCCCACACACATCCGTGAACCCAGAGGCACAACTGTGCGCATAAAAACACAGACTAAAGAATGACAGGGAAAAAAGGATGAGCTTTCAGGATGAGAGAGAGACGCAAATTCATTTCATGTGAACTTATCTTTCATCCTGATATGGTTGGCATAGATGAGAAGCAAACATGGAGTTGTCAAAGTACTGAAAAACATTCGAATGAAAAGACGTGAACAAAGAGACAAGCGCATCTGATGCTTACATCTATCTGACTGTAACAGATTGGAGATGGTCAGATGCTTGGATCTCACCTAAGACAAAGCAAACTCTGCGGTATTTGATTATCACCGGCATGTAAACACCAAGCTGCCACGCTCCAGATGGAAAAACCTTTCGGAACGTGTCCCATTTGGAGCTACCTAATCTCATATGAGGCACTGTTGCTTGTGCTGGGTGTGATCTCGATTTGCTCTGGGAGGGTCGGAGGTGCCTGGCTAACAGAGAAGTGGAAGCACAGGCATTGAGTCAGGAAGGATTGCTCCTGCTTCTCCTGCTCTGTGTATTTGTGTGTCAGCAACTCATTGGCACAGGGCACCACTTTCCTCCGAGCTAGACAGAGCAGACAGGAGAGGAGTAAAGCCGAGGAGGAGGCATGAAATCCTTTCATCATTCGTTCGCCTCCACTCCGTTTCGCTCTGTCTTTCGCTCTCACTGTGTTTCTTGAACACGCTCTGTTGAGTGTGAAGGAATGGATTCAGGAAGACCAGCGAGAACCTTTCCACGGGGTGATGCACATACTGAACATGGCAGCACACACTCTGATTTTTATATCTCAATCATGGAGCCTGACACACAAACTGTCAGGGTCCCTTGTGGTTCTAATATCTCACCCTTGATAAATGGCGCAAAAATGGAGAGCTTACTTGATGATCATTGTAAATATAGAACACATTAATTGGATGGTTGGATAATATAATTATCAAATTGACTGATAATCAGGCATTGAAATTAAACTGTCAAAATGATCTATAGGGCTGATATTTTGTTCTTCAATTTCGGCTCGACAAATCCGCCGGAGGTAGACTGATAAGAGGAGGAATGGGGAGGAAAATAGGGACTGAAAACAGAGTGAGAAAACTGACGATGATTAACAAGCTTTTCACTTTCATTCTACAGAAGCTTCTGGAAGTATATGTTTAATTTGACTGAAGATTTTGACTGACTAGGCAGTATTTACACTACTAGTATTGCGTGAGGTTTACTTTGTTATCATAAATCTTTAGTTTCAGGGCTGTACCCGTCTCTGAATGATACCAGTCGACTCAGATTTGGCTGTCTGATATGAATTTTGAGCAGTGTGTCTCACATATTCATTCATTTGTGGCGGCCCACAACGATATTAACATTTGGCACCACATACTGATTTTCTATTTTCGGAGCTGAATTCTTCATTAGGTGCACTTTTGGAGTAAATATACCATTCTGCTATACACATGACCCTTCGCTAAGTCCCGCCCCTTTGTGATGGTCCAACAAGCTGTCGGAGTAAGCTTGCAGCCCACACTGTCACTAACTGCACTCCCTGAAGAAATATGATCACATTTTTGGAAAACTGAAACAGTGATTCCAGAGAGAAGCAGACAGAGGGGTCTACAGTCTGTGTTTGAAGGATATATCCAGGATGTCAAACTGACTCAGCAGCAACAACAGGTTAAAAAGACAAAGATAGTTAGAAGCTAAAGCCGAACTACAGGCCACAGATCACAGTGTAAAAGTGAACCACCACATCACTGCTGATCGCCACACAAGACAATGAATATAAAGGGAAACTTTGCTGATATTGTACCAGCTGTGTGTCTGGATCTCCGCCGCTGCATGGGCAGGGATCTCCAGGGAAAGTCAAACAACATTTATGTGATGCCACAGAGCTGGTTGAATATCAGCAAAGTTTCCCTGCTTCCCTTCACTGGTTCCTGTACAGCAGGGTCGGTCTTTGTTTCACTGTTACAATCATTAAAAAGCAAAAGCAGCATGTGTATACATTCAATAGGCTATATCTTCAGTAGCTAGCTAGCTAACCCTACACTTTTCAGGGTCTGATTTTGGAACAGGGAAGAAACGTAGATGTTTTCCAACCTCTCCAGGTAACGAGTATCATTAATACATGACGTGCCCCAGGCACAACATTTAGCTCCGAAGCCACAAAACCAGCCTGAAAATGAAGGAAATCTGAAACAACTGCATTAGAGTCAATGGAGCACAGCTGTGTTGTTATCGGACCCTGGTCTGAGCCGGCCTGATGCTGCGTTATGATTGGCCAGTCTGCGTCCAGGGGCATAAACCAAAACAAACAAACGACTACAGAAAGTCGTAGCTGCCATTTTTACTCAGCTGATTTGTACTTTGCGAGCAAGTGAATCTTTGTCTACACAGCAAGAATGCACACAAACACTTACACTATTGGCTGTGATGGTTCACACTATTAAGCTCAGCATCTGTTCACACCATTTTGTGCTTTTGTAAGTAGACAAGCAAGACTGTTAACGTATTACTTTGTACACCGTTTCTCTTCACTAATGATGCTGTGCCAACTCATGTAGGTCTTCTGTAACGCCTGTGAAGCTCAGAGATTTGATATAAAAACATCCGTTTGTTGTGGGCATCCATGTTTTACAGAGCAGATGCCCTGGTATGCCTTCAGATCCGAAGTCGGGAATACTTGCAGTGTTTTGCAGTATTAGTCCAACCTTTATGATATAAATGGGTTGGACAAAATATTAAAACACTCATTCCAAAATGACCATAAAGTTGAATGCCTCTCTCTCTAAAACAATTTAAACATTATAACCTTCATGAAGGAAGGACTTATTGCAGGACTGCATTAGTTTTAGTTAGGTGTGCCTAATAAACTGGGCACTGACTGCATACTTCAGAGGAGTTGTGAAAGATGCATATAGCTTATCATCGTATTTCAAAGTACTGCACTGCAGATTGAAATGGTAAGTTATGTTGAGGATCGTGAAAAAATCCAAGGATATAAAACATGGTACATAAAATACATAATAAAGAAAATCAAGAGAAATTACCAGCATATGAAGAGCACTTGTTTGTAGTTCAAAAGTGCGTGACATATCTGAACAAGTCAATGATGAATATTCATTCTTGATGCATATTTATAAACAGCACTTTGGTGTTTCTGACTTCTGACTTTTGAGAAACCTGAGCGCGGTGCTAACCCGTAGGCTGGCCGTCATGTATGAATATTTATGACAAATAGAACAACACAGAGGAGACTCAATAAAGCACCGCACAGTATTGATCTGTCAGCTTCACCTCACATTACTACCTTGCATTTTCAAGTTTGAAACTGTGCCCCCGACTGCACTTTGTTCTGGTAAAATCTGAACCCTGTGGCTAGTCAACCATAAAGAAAGCCTCGACACAGCGGAAGCATAAAAAGCAGAGTCAAAACACAGACACGGCTAATCAAAAAAGTCACAGCGAAGTTAAGTCTCTGTCAACGCTAAGAAATCATATACTATGAAGCAAAGGCAAAAGGAAAACTTAAGTGATACAAGAGAAAAAGTGAGTGAAAATGATATATGAAAGAGCAGCATAGCAGGCAGAGGGCTTAATAGATGCTAAACAGAGATAAAAATGTAAAACAGATGCTGAGGTACCTTTAGAGTTGGAGTGCCTGGGCATCTCCCAAAGCAGTGTGGGTTAATACTATGCCTGGCACTGAGGGAGAAAGGCTGCAAAAATGAGGGAGATTGAGATGTGCAATAGTGATTTGAGATGGCCGAGACTAATTATTCCCCGGCGATGTGCGCTTTGCTTTTATCTGTGATGGGGAGATAAAAGAGAATGAGGAGAGGGGGGTGGCAGAAGAAAGAAAGAGGCGGGGAAAGAAACGAGGGGACAGACAGCAGAGAGGGTTGTGCAAACAAAACGCCAGCTTGCATACCGTATCACCCGCACACAGATACTCGTTCATCCACGGGAAAGGTGCGAGGCCAAAGAAAACATTGATCACTGATGAGTATCTCCGATAGTCCCTCTCATTAGGAAGTCTATGAGAGCTCATCAGTGATAATCTAACTGTGGAATCAGCACACACAGCAGGAGAAAAAACACTCTGGGGACGTGGGCTGACATAATAGCTTAGGGATACAACTAATGATGTAAAACTATTATTTTTCCATTGATAAATCAATTGTTTATTCTGTAAAGTTTCAAAAAGTGCTTTGAAAAATACTATTACTATAACTAAAAGAAGAAAACAAATAATATTTATGATGCAATTTAAGCTACACTAGTCATTACGTCTTATATAACGGAGTCTTAAATAAATGGATCAAATGACTAATTAACTCGTAGTGATGAACTCAAACAGAGATACAATCAAACTGCAGCTCTACAAAGGGGCTGCATACCAAACTCGATACTTTCAAGGGTACTAACTGAAGTACATCGGTACGACCGAGTATCGACTCAAGTTAAATCCAACGATGCCAAATTTGCACATTCTGCATCTTTTTATTCTAGTTTTGGACATTCCTTCGGACATGAGGTAAAAAGTTCATGTTCGAGCTATAATTACCTGTTCAAAATGTTGGCTGCAGTCTCCATAGGTGCATGAGACAATTTGATCTAGTTTGCCTTGAGATCCAACAGAGGACGCTCTAAGAATTCACTATCATGTTGCTGTATTGCATGCCCTACTGACCTATCACTAAACAAAGCCAATGTTAATGTGTTGTTTTGCTACGAAAATGGAGGACAACAGCGAGCAAAGCCGTTCTGAGCGGACAATCACAACACCAAAACATTTGAGAAGCAGTGTGTGGAAGTATTTTGGGTTCTACACCGTAGATGGCAAAGCCCAAAGATAAGGCTGTTTGTCGACTTTGTAAAAAGCAGCTGTCTTACTCTTCAGCGACAGCAAACCTGCGGGCTCACCTGCTAGCTTACCACCCAATGGAGGCAGCGGAGGCAGGGTTGCCAGGTTCGCTTATTAGCCGCGACTTTGGGCTTGTATCTAAAGTGGATTTGCTTATTTGGGCTTGCTCTCTAAACGTCACCTTTCTCTCTATAAATCCATCTAATAAGTTATCTAAACGCATGGTAGCATGTTGGACTGCAGGATGTTTCCACGTTGCTTCTTTTGGGCTTGTTTCCATAGTCCTGGTTGCTTCTTTCTCTCCCAAGATCTGGCAACACTGAGCGGAGGCAGAGGCACCACAGCCGAGCGGAGCAAAGTAACGTAAATAATGAGGTTGTGTTGTGGTGTTTAAGGGGAGCGGACGGGGGGTCCGAAAGAATTACGGGTCATTTGAAATTCATTCAACCTTGATTTTTTGAAAAAGTGACAGCCCTATCATTCCCGCTTTTTCACACTATAGATGTCCTATTAAAATAAAGGCAAAAAGCCCCTAAAATAATATCTTAAAGAAAAAAAAAAAAAGTTGTGACAACTGCACCTGATCACAAAGATGCGTCATGTGTCCCAGCCATGTCCCAGAAAGGAGCCAGCAAGCCAAAACTATCACTGCAACGCCAATCTGCCATTATATTATTTTAGAAATGGCCAAGTATCACTGCTAAACGAGCAGACACACAGAAACAGAAGATAAGCTCTATGTGTGATAAGAAAAGAGCAGAGGAGCAGAACAGCTTTTTAGTTTACTATGTCACCCATGCAGCGTGTTAATTTATTTTTGCTATTAAAGAAAAAGTCCTGACAAAAGTGCCACTGGAGACCAGTATCAGTATCTGTTCGAATGTGAACAGTTGGGGCGTCGGTAGCGTAGTGGATAGTGCCGGCGCCCCATGTATAGAAGTGATGCCTCGCTGCAGGGGTTGCGAGTTCGACTCTGGCTTGCAACCCTTTGCTGCATGTCGCCCCCCCACTCTCTCTAACAAAGTCCGCACAACTTCAAAAAAATCTGTTACATGTCACTTTAATTTCTGAAGCAAAAGGCCTTGTTCATGGAAAACATTTTGACGTGACACAGTTGTAAAAGCACAAGTGTAAATAACCATGGTGACTGAATTCCATTCGGCTGCTTTGATTTCAAGGTCCTGATATTGTGCATGCCAGCTCATTTAATGTTATTACTAACAATTGTGCTTTTCGTACTGTAACAAGTCAAAATGTTTGCTGTGAAAAGACTTATTGGCAGCTAAACTTACAGTGTGCTTGGCAGCAGGGAATGAATGTTAACAGTACAAAATGGAGAGCAAAGGATGTATGGCGAATAAAGCTTGTGCTATAAAACAAAACAATATTGCTTCATCTCACTATCTACACGTTCAAATAAAGCTCTGTGTAAGTTTAATCAGGAAGACTTTCTATTCACAATTCTCTCTCTATCCCATTTCCACCAATCAGCTGACTATGGGCACTCCCTCTCTTGGTTAGCCAATCAAACTTTGCCATGATCTCCTTCAGCCATTCATGCTGCTGCTGCCAAACTCTGTTCTCCTCTCTGCTCCTGTCAGCTGTCATTTTAAGCTGAACTGTCCCGCCCTCCTCCACCCCATTCACCTCCAGTCACCTTATCCAGAGCCCAGGACGAGCTCATCAAAGCCCACTCCTCTTCATATCCAGCTCCCTTTTCATCTTATCTCATCACCACCACCAGTGTCTAGACTTCATAGGGGGGAGGTTCCCTAATCTACTACATCTTTGCCACCCTCCTGGAATAGATGACATCACGATGGGGTCAAATCGCCAAAGACTCTTCGCATTTCTCAAACTTATATGCACATGTAAATAAATATTCTGGTCTCTCAAAATGAGTCTCTCCTGATTTCTCTTATTTTGTTATTTGCAATTTAACCCTTTGAAACCTGGAGCGACATCACTTTTCTTGCGCTGCTTTCAGACGCCTTTTGCAAGTATTTAAATCTTTGAACCCTGAGTAAATTTGATTTCTTTCAAAAACATGGGAAAAAGGCAGTGAGCAACTTGGTGAGAAATGTCCCACAAACTGCAAAAAAATAGATTGAAAAATTATTTAAAAAATAAATAGGGAAAAAAGCTTGAGAAAAACTATATTTTAGAGCTGTCATTTTTTTTTTTTTTTTAAAGAAAATACTTTCACAGTAGAAGTTGATATATGCAATTAATTCAGATTATTTAATCACAAAGCACAATTAATTAGATTAATTTTAAAATAAATAAAATAAAAAAAAAATAATAAAATTGTTTGATAGCCCTACTGTATTATTACACATTTAAAATTATGGTACAGCATCATTATAATTTTAAGCACTGTTTCCAGGTCATTTCCTTGTATGTTTTTAGCTTTTTTATTTACTAATTTTCTTGTTTTTATTTATTTATTTTTTTTTTTATAAAATAAATAAATAATTCTTCTTGCATTGCTCATTGTGTTCTTACTATGTTTCTGAAATAAATCAAGCCATTTGCTCAGGTTTCAAAGGCTAAACCAGCATGAATACCTGAACCAGTTTTCACAACTAGCTATGTTTCCCTTTTCCTAAATCCTCTCAGTTACCTTTTATGAATTTGTAAATTATTTTTAGTGTACAACATGGGGTCATATTTAACTTCTTAACCCATCTATTTCAGCTGACACATAAAAGAAATCTAACAATATAAAGTAAACACACGCCTACACACCTTAGCTTACAGTTAGCTATCTTAATGCTAACGACATGTTGATAACGCAAAGGTCTCTGATTTAGCTAGCTTACATGCCGACTGACGTCAGCCGCAAACTCCTAAACTTTATAAAGTGCGCACCTTTCTCTCATAAGGAACAACAATGAACAAACTACCAACAACATGTGCTTACATATCTACAGTGTTTTGTATGCGGCAATTACCTTAAATAATGGCGACAGTGAGGGAAGACATGTTAAGTGGCCAGCACACACCTGTCGGCTGAGATGAGAGGAGCGCGTGCCTCCCTCTACCGGAGCCGCGAGGCATTAGCAACAGATGGATGTACAATTCACCCACATAGATAGGGATCTGCTGCATCATCCATTTGCATCACAGGCTGCATACATACATAATACGTGACTGCAGTGGCGACCCCAAGGGGGACAGGGGGGGCCATGCCCATGCTGATAACAATGCTTTGTCATTGTCATTTGTATATGACATAAACTACAAAAGAAAGAAGTTCATTTAATTAAGTCGTTTTTTAAAGTTTATGTAGAATGAGCTACAGTTCCAATATCAGCCAATATCGATGATGTGTCGATATTATCGCGCATCCTTATACAAAGCACTTTAAAACAGGATTGTTCTGGAACTTGATGTTAACTGTACCAGCATTAGTCCCTGTATGTTGGAAAGTTAGTAATATTAACTCTCACAAGAAGTGGATCAGTATGGGACTCCTTAATTCAGTTCAGGCTTTTGGTTTTAGTGTAACACCCCAAGAGTTTCAATGACTCCATCAAGCCAACCCCATGGGACATTTGTGGGGCGCCACTGCATAACTGTAATGGAGATTAAACTATATGCAAAAAAAAGGAATATTGTAACATGTATGTAATTTTCTTTTCTGGAAATTAAGTCTCAAAGGAATTATTCATATGCTGAATGTCACACAGCCATACAGTATAAATGTGTAGCACCTCACGACCATGTGCAGCGCAGACTGTGAGATAAACCATTGATTAATGAGGCTGAGGTAACATTTTGTATCACCTGCTGTATGCCACAGACATGACATTAACTGCAGTCACACCCACAGTGACCACGGATATCTTATGCACTTCCAGTAAATGCAAGCACAAAACCAACCCCAGCTCCAGCTCCCACTCTGCGGCTCTGTGCTTCCTGTGTAACACAAAGCAATTATTGTGTGACATAGGCCCCTCATTTGCATACAGCTCAGCTCATGCCAGAGGATGCTCCCTGGGGCCACGGCCCAGGTCGACTCAAAGCCGGGGCGTGTGAATATGTGTGCGTGTGTGCACGCAGGTTAGTGTGTCAGACGGACTCTCACAACCCAGTCTGCAGCACACACAGTCAATTAAATCAGCTCCCTCATTAACGAGAACAGTGCCAGGTACAAATGCCTGCCCGGAGGTGGGAATTCATAATTCAGATGAACTTGGAGAATTTATTTCTAAAATAACAAGAGCTAGAGTCAGGGACATTTCTCCTATTTCCCTCCAAATACTCTTCAGGGTCCTAATGTCTTCAAACAAGTAACTTCTAATGAACAACATCTTAGTTTGTTACTGTTGCTAAAATTGTTCAAATTTGTTGCCATATCAAACTACAAACATTATTAATCATACCTTTGTGTCGGGTCGGCTGCAGGCTGACTTGGCAGAGATGGCTGCCATCTTGTTTTTACATGGATTAGTGTAGTGTGCTCTTACTGCCACTAGATGGCACAGAAAGTGCCCATGAACAAGGACAACAGGTCTGAGTTAAGTAGAATGAAGTATAAGGTCAAGTAAACCCAAAATGTGATGTCCTTATATGAGGACACAGGGTCTCAGGGGGAAACGCCAAATTTAAAGCTTCAAAACGGAAGTCCAAAATCCAACGGGTGACATCATGGTGGACCACACAACAAGTTTGAGAGATAAAGAAAATAATCAACACTTTAAGAGATACTTGAATTTTTCTTTCACGTTTCTACCTTTGAACCATGAAATCTCACTTTGTGTTTGTTCACAGTTGCTTTCTGACTTCAGGTGAATCATTTCAAATGACTAATTGATGCCACTTGCAGGATAATGCACCTCTGACCTCAGATAAATGTGTTACCCTGTGCTCAGGATCACCCCATCATTTGCTTTCACAAAGAACAAAAACACATTAAACTGAAGGTAACGCAGGCTGAATAGAGTCGCAATAATCTCACCAGTTTAATCACTTGCATTTCCTGTCCAATGTCGGGTCAATGTCCTTTTATAATTTAATCAAAACCCACCTTTTCAATAAAAACACCTGGGTTCCTCTCACGTCTACAAGCTCGCCGGCTTTACAGGCGACACGTTTTCTCAGCTTTAGCGAGCCAAAACCACACGGCTGAGTTTTCACAGACAAGTCAGGCAGTGAGTCCACACACAAACGGGCTACTTTCCAGTTCCCAGAAGGCTGTGCTGCTGCGGTGGCAGCCATGAGTAGCAACCTCCCTCCTAGCTCAATCCTCAGGGGTCCGGTGCTCCCGGACACAGCATACATATTTCAGGTGCAGCCTGGGGGCCCCACACATACAGACAAAACACAGGTGCTTATATTTTTTTAACACCTGAGTGTCAAAAAGTTACTAACTGCTGTTGATAGGCACAGAAAACTTTACATTAATCACACAGCAGAGAGAGTGATGATATGTGTCGATATTTGTTTGGGTGGGGTTTATTTATTTCTACATAATCTGTGTGTGTGTGTGTGTGTGTGTGTGTGTGTGTGTGTGTGTGTGTGTGTGTGTGTGTCATTTTTTGGTGGCAGGTGTCTGGATGTATGTGTTTGTGATGCTGATGAGGATGGAAGTTTGCTGGTGGTCTAACGGAGCCGCTAATGGCCCTGCTGGGTGTGAAAATCTGTTCTACTGTCTGTCTTTATTTAGCACACTGGTCTGGCCCTCTTGCTGTGCGCCTGTGTGTGTGTGTGTGTGTGTGTGTGTGTGTGTGTGTGTGTGTGTGTGTGTGTGTGTGTGTGTGTGTGTGTGTGTGTGCAGGATGGGAAATGGAGGAGCTCCAAAATGTGCCAGTGTATGTATGTCAGCACAGTACTGTACATTTTGTGTGTGTGACTGAGGTTTGGCAGACAGGTCTGTGTGTGTGTGTGTGTGTGTGTGTGTGTGTGTGTGTGTGTGTGTGTGTGTGTGTGTGTGTGTGTGTTGACTGATATTTTCCTCATCCCAAAGAGACACTCAAACCAAGGCCAGCTGCTTATTTTCACTAGCCTGTGTGTGTCCGTACACACATACATGGGACATGGATTATACAGAACCAATCATCTGTTCACTATTCTGTTCACACATATCCAGAACACATCCATACATACATGTGCGCAAACACACACATCTCGCCATCGTACAAGGCTTTTGGCACATTTGTACTGTGTAGTGTATGACTGTCGGCCCTTTCTGTTTAATTCATGGCTCACTGACGCCGCCTCCTCCTCCTCCTCGCCTGTAGCTCTGCATTTCCCATGAGACCCTGCAGCCAGCCACTACTCTTGCTGGTCTTCGAGCGGGCGCTGCAGGGGCCAAAGACCCCAGGACTGTTAGACTACCTCTCAGTGGGCAAGAGAAGATGACCCAGCCGAGGTCACAAGTTCATTAGGTAATATCATTTATTCATTTGTCATTTATATGGATTCATTTTGTGGTGTAAGACTTAATCTGTTGAGACTTCAGCTTGTGATACATGTCACATAACACATACAGCATACTGTAAAATACATTTGCTGCTATGGTTTTGACACAGTTCCTCTAGGGGTCAGAAGAAGACATATGAGGGTTCACAAGATGATTAACAGGAAGGAAAAAAAAAGAATGTTTCTGCTATCATAAAAAAAAAAAGAAAAAAAAAAAGCTATAATTACCGCCTTGCAGTTGTACGCCTCTGTGAACCCATCAAGTTGCAGATACAGTTTACATCCATGTTCATTACACAAGGATGCCTCACACATCTTGTCCCCGCCAGCAGACAAGATCTATACCATCAGCACAGTTTCAAGGTGGACACCCACGATAAGGGTCACCAATTCAGTATCTGACCAAACGTCTCCCCTCCTGAGTTATGACATTAAATATTGGCCATGAAAGTGTTGTTGCAGGACATTATGATGTCACAGTGAAGTTGACCTTTGATCTTTTGGATATAAAATGTCACCACTTCATCATTTAACCCTGTTAGACACTTGTGTGAACTATTGTCATAATTAGCGTATGAATTCCTGAGTAATGGCCAAAAACATGCTTTGTGAGGTCACAGTGACATTGACCTTTGACCAACAAATTCAAATCAGTTCATTTGTGTGCCAAAGTGGACATCTGTGCCAAATTTGAGGTAGTTCCCTCAAGGCCTTCTTGAGATATCGTGTCCACAACATGAGATGGACGCGGGGTCACAGTGACCTTGACCTTTGACCACCAAGTTCTAATCTGTTCATTGTTGAGTCAAAGCAGATGTTTGTGCCAAATTTGAAGAAATTCCATGGTGAGGTTCTTGAGATACTCTGTTCACGAGAATGAGACGGATGCAGGGTCATGGTAACCTTGACCCTTGACCATCAAATTCTAATCAGTTTGAGTCCAAGTAAAACATTGAACTCAAAGTAAACGGTTATCTCGAGGTCTGAAGAGTGAAGTCAATGCAGAAGTGCCTTAATGGGATAGTTTGGATTTTCTAAAGTGGGGTTGTATGAAGTACTTATCCATTGTCAGTGTGTTACATACAGTCGATATCAGTTGGCACGCCCCGAATTTGGAGAAGCAGGCAGGAGTACCGCCATGGAAGCTGTGATTGCTGCATCAAGATTGGAGGCAATTAGGGCTAGGGTAAAGAGTAGAGTAGAGTTAGTACTAGCCAGTCACAGCACAGTCGGGCAGGTTGGTGAAACAATGCCATTTGGTAGGCACCCTCTAACCTGGCCAATAAAGTATACCTCACAAACCCTGTAATACGGAGAGCGGTCATTTTGACTTGACTGGCGGACTTCACCACAAGCCGATTGGCTGTAGAAGCAGGCGACAAGCTTTATGTTCTAAAACCAGCCACCAGTGATTTGACCAGCTGAGTTGCAGGTGACACCATCAGCCGGATTGAGTCGAGCTCAGACTGACCAGTTCACACCGCTGCAACTTTTCTCTGCTACATTCTAAAATGGTTTTGTCCTGTTGTGAATCTTTAGTCTGAACTGAGCTACAGTCAGGTCCATAATTATTTGGACAATGATACAGTTGTCATCATTTTGGCTCTGTACACCACCACAATGGGTTTTAAATGAAACAATGAATACCTGCTTAAAGTGCAGACTCTCAGCTTTCATTTAAGGTTTTTTTCAAAAATGTAGTATGAACCGTGTAGGAATTACAACCATTTCTTCACACAGTCCCCCGACTTTAAGGGCTCATATGTATTTGGACAAACTAACATAATCATCAATTAAACAGTCAGTTTTAATACTTGGTTGCAAATCCTTTACAGTCAATGACTGCCTGAAGTGTTGGACACATAGGCATCATCAGATGCTGGGTTTCTTCCCTGGTGATGCTCTGCCAGCCCTTTACTGCAGCTGTCTGCACTTCCTGCTTGTGTTTTGGGTGTTTTGCCCTCAGTTTTGGCTTGAGCAAGAGAAACGCATGCTCAGTTGGATTCAGGTCAGATGATATGACTTGGCCATTGCACAACATTCCACTTCTTTGCCTTAAAAATGTCTTTGGTTGCTTTTGCAATATGCTTCAGGTCAATGTCCATCTGCACTGTGAAGCATCATCCAATGAGTTTTGAAGCATTTAATTGAATCTGAGCAGGTAATGGTGCCCCAAACACTTCAGCTTTCATGTCCAGTGTGCGAAAGTGAATAAATATATTTATGTGTTTGAAATGAAAAGTATCCAGTATGAAAGATGCTGAAATTCACCTGCTGTGCTGCAGGGAAGGAGTCCACTCAGGGGCGGCCTCATATGTTCGCGTTGTGGTGCTAACTCCAAAACAAACGAAGATGGCGACAGCCAAGATGCCAAACTCGAGGCCTTAAAATGGTAGACAGTACACTGGATTTATGTAGTGCTTTTCATGATACTCAAAGATGCTTTACAAAGAATAACAACAGCAATCAGAAAAAACAAATCTATAGAGAGGTAGAGAGGGAAATAATGAGTCTTCTACTCACACAGTCCATGGCTGAAGGTGGACTTTACTTTGTTTTAAAGAGTTGACAGGCTGAACAGGTTGGGAACCATTGATCTTTGGTATAAAATCACCAGTCAATATGCGATAACTCAGAAACCCCGGAAATTAACTTGGCACAGGAATCAAATCTGAATCTTTAAAAAAAAAAAAAGTTTGAAAACTGATATCAGTCATATTTCTGTCCTCTCCTCTACTCTACTCTCCTCCAGTATAGGGATAACACAGCACTGTCTGGCCACAATCAATCAGAGCAGCTCAAACATTAAAAGTGTCTACCTCTTGAAACAGCCCGGGCAAAGAGGGGCGGCAGTCGTAAATCTGTGAGCTAACCTTTAGCCGCGACAGGCTAAGCTCTCAGCTTGCATGCTTACCTTTATCACATACCCCACAGCAATCCTCTTCCCACCTCCAATAATGACTTGCAAAGCTAGACTAAGCAGCTAATGCTGTGAAACAGAGCTACACAAAGCACAAAAAAAAAAAAAAAAAAAAAAAAAAAGTTTTAATACACAGGTGTGGGAAAGATTACGTACTATAAAAATGAAAGAAAATAAGATTTAATGTATGCCAATACATGCTTCCTCATTCCTGTTACTTTTGTGTAATTGCCCGTTTCGTCCACGCACAAATTTGTGTGTGTTTGGGAATGTGTGTGCTCAGTCAGGAGCAAGCTGGTTTAATTTCCCACAAGATTCAGAAAGAAAAAATCTCCTTAGTGCTGGAGTGTGGTGCACAGTACACTGAGCATATTATGCTATTATGTTTATGGAGGCAAATCAATTCCTGTACTATGGGACACGATAAAGCTGAGAAGCATCTCATGTGTCTGGATCATATGGCTAAGAATCCTGCACGAAACAGCCCTGCAGACAACCTTCGCCATGCCCCACCGAGGTCCTTGCACACTAAAACAAGCAGGATTTGAGCCCACGTCTTTAAAAACGCCATGTACTGTAAGTTTTTAAGCAAATTCATGTCAGTGGTTTTCTACATCAGGTAAGGTGAAGAACTGGGAAATTTCAAAATGGTAACAGCGTGCGAGGAGTGTAAGGGCTTGTTGGATGATGTTATGAGAGACTTTCAGACTCCTAGCGCTGCATGAGGAAATAAATGAACAAACACACAGTCGGCACGCACACAGCTATGGGAGACAGTATGCATCAGTGACCTGACCAAACCGCGGCTTAGGGACAGGGTGTGTCTGCAGTCCACCCCTGCCCTGCTGAAAAATTAACGCTGTGGAACAATGTTCGTCGGCGCTCAATAATGTATGGGCAGGTTTCAGCAGGAGAATCATAGACAGGGAAGGAGAAAAGAGGAGTCTGCTCTTCCTATCGATCACTTCCTCTATGCACTACAGCGGCCGGGAAGTAAACGGAGGTACACACGGGCCCGTACCCACGCGCACACACACAGGTGTTGTAAATGAGGTGTTTACCAAACTGTCAGATGAACTTCATAACTGCCTGTGTGCGTGCGCCACTGTTTATCGAGCCAACTTTAGAGTTCACCGTGAGAATGAACTCAGGGGAAGTGTTACCTATGTGTCAGCCACAAAATAACACATTTCTCTCTCGTCTTGGCCGCCGTTCATCACATTTCAGTGAGCCTCATCACATGGAACAGATTTATCATCACGAGAACACAGTATTATCAGTGAACGCTCTGAGCAAATACAATACTCTGCAAATATCACTGATATTTGGAGAGATGCCAAATAGCAATTCACCCAGAAGGAGGACTTAATCAGAGCCTACAGGTGGATGCAGGAGTGTTGCAGCACTGGCAGAACAAGAGTGGCAGAGTGGGCACTGCTCTGTTGGAAAGGATGCGTTTGATTTATGCTGCAGAGACGACTCCTGCTTGAAATGGCTCGCAGGCTTTCCACGTGAACGTTTGATGGATGGGATTCCTGAAAGTAAGGTATTTTCAACCAGCCTTGTATCATAACAATGTGGGTGGTATGTGTAAATGAACTGTGGTAATCCTCCCTCCATCTTGCCAGCGCCCAGATTGCGTCATCCGGCAGATTTTTGCTGGCTCTTTGGCTGCAGCTCAAACTACAGATTGTGCTGCTGCATTAGAACACAAAGAGTACAGAAGCAGAACACGAGTGAAAGCAGCCTCTCTCTGTAAAACTAGGCAGTGCTGATCAAATATAAACCAAAATTATGTTACTGTATTGCCTATTTCTCAGCTAAAACATCTTCAGAAACATATTTCAGTGCACTGTTTGGCTGTAATATGAGAGTGCGTGAAAAGGAAGTGGGTGCCATACTGTTTTCTGTGAGTTTCTGTGCAAATGGAGGCTGAAAAATATAAAATCCAATTGTAAAACTAAGCAGTGCTGATCAAATATGAACCAAGACTCAGTATGTGTGTTGCCTATTTCTCCCCTAACATGTTTTGAGAGAGACCATTCAATCATTTTCTGTAATCACTTATCCTTTTGAGGGTTGCAGAGGAGCTGGAGCCTATCCCAGCTGACATTGGGTGAGAGGCAGGGTACACCCTGGACAGGTCACCAGACTATCACAGGGCTGACACATAGAGACAGACCATTCACACTCACATTCACACCTACGGACAATTTAGAGTCACCAATTAACCTGCATGTCTTTGGACTGTGGGAGGAAGCTGGAGTACCTGGAGAAAACCCATGCTGACACGGGGGGAACATGCAAGCTCCTCATAGCCCCCCCTCAAAGCTTTTCATGACTGCAGCTAATGTGTTACTCATAGCACTGAAGGTGTGCTGGTCTTTTTCTTTGAGTCGGAATGAAAAGAAAATTAACATCAAGTGTATTTCTCCATGGGGCCACAACAACCACAACAGCATGTGTGAGGAGTAAATAACCGTGAAACGTGGCCCTTAAGAGAAAATATAACACTGCCTGGCCATGTAAAAATAAGTCTGAATGAAATGAAAATAATTATCGACTCAATCAAGGGTATTCATTCAACAAAGAGCCACAATGGCCTACACTGCAGCTGCTGAGCTACAATAATGCATTGTACTTAAAAGTTATGTGAAACCAGCTAATAAGTAGACCTTGTGTTAGGACTTTTTCTTTGTCAAACTTCTGTTTGATAGTATGACTTTTTTTTTTTAAAGCAGCAGTGTGTAAGATTCATACTTGTGCGTCAGTCTACGCCATTGTGAGCATTTGTGCTTGTGTGGTGGTGTGTCTGTGTCACTCTGCAGTTAAACCTCCAAAAACTCTATTTCAGGATTTCGGTGAAGTGCTGTGAAGTCGAGTTGATTCGAAACACACATTTAACATGTCTCAATAGAGACAATTTCAAACACAAGTACACAAATCAGCTTCACTATAACTCGCAGCATTCACAGACAAAGCATTAGTCTTCTGCTGGACACATTTTCCCCACAAATACAACATGCTAATGTTTTTAGCAAAAGCCTATGGCATTTTACAGTGTATAAATTAGCCGATCAGCTAGCGGACTTTTCCTCTACTCATATGAAGCCAGGGACAACAGCAACATTTAACAAAGGTAACGTTACAAAATTTGGCTCCATTACAACTCACAAGGTTCACTGAGAAAACAACTGTCTTATACTAAACACGTTTTCGAGTAATATAACATGCTAACGTTATTAGCACAAGCCTATGGTATTTTACATTGTATAAATTAGCGTAGCGACTAGCAGAGTTTTCCTCTGCTCATATGAAGCCAGGATAAATCACACACAAGACTTAAAATGCTATTTATTTTAAAACTAAGCAATATTACACGAGAGGGAGTGATGTTGTACAGTGATATCATCACGGCTGTGATTCGGTCGTAGGCACGAGGCCGCAGGCCGAGAAAAATGAGGACAAAATAGATAATTTAAGCATTTTATTTGTCTTCCGCCAACAAAAATAGTTCCCTCAGGACTCCGCTGTCACCGTTGCTATGTAACACAGACATGGTGCGCCAGGCACTTACTCTTTATACACATTTATCTGCACGTTTCCATTAATTGTGCAGCCGGTGAAATAAGTCTCTGGTGACTGCATGGTGGACTGTCGCTTCACAGGCACAGCCGACTCTGCCTTCTGATCTGACAGTATGTTGCTTTTCTCCAAGTCATTGAGCTCCGCTGATGAAACGCTGACAAACCTGGATGTGTGCTCAGATGGATTCAGCTTCTCCTCTCCCTCATCTTCCTCTGATGACCATTCATAGTTCAATTCAAAACTTATTTTAGGAAATAAATCCATATTTTTGGCTGTTTGACAGTGGATGAATTAATTAGCCTACAACACAACTGCTGAGCTAACTGACACTAACCGTCAGTTTTGATTTGATTGTTGATTGCAATCAGCTGTGAGGCGGAGTGATACATACACAGTGAAATAACCGTGATGTTGTACTCCAATATCATCACGGTTCTACTGTCTCTCGACCAATCAGATTGCAGGGCCGGAACTAACTGTTGTATAATGCTATTTATTGTCTTCATAACTTAAAAAATGCCAAATGCCCTCTCTAGAGCCAGTGTCTGGTTTGTTCATTCTGGGCTACTGTAGAGATATGGCGTGTAACACGGCTGACTCAATAAATGTTCCCAATTTACGAATAAGAACTTACAAGCTTACGAAAACACGATTCTTAGTTTCAGGTGATTATACACAACTACAAACACACCAATAAATCCCCCTAAATCCTACACACTGACCCTTTAAAAGAGCACTTGCTTTAAAAACGAAATTTTTGGACAGAATTGTCTAAATTGCCACTTAGTGAAGATGATTAGTGCAGATCAATACGCAGAGCATTTGATAGCTGAGTTGGTTCGTCGGAGAGGCCATTATCCAACATCTCACCCGATTCAACACTTGTTCACATGGAGTGCAGCATGAAGCAATTCCACTTCATGGCCTTGTTACAAGGTTTTTAATGTACTGGAATGGGCTTTTTAGTCAGTCTGTGTTTTTGCCACGTAGCAGCTGTTTGTTGGATTTAAGTGGAGCAGTCAAGATGCCTCAATTAATGTCGTTTTAACATTGGTACTTTCTGATATTTTTTTTTTTCTCTCTTTTGGGCTTTTATTTTTGCAGTGTCTTAGAACAGTGGCACAAAATGTACCCTGGAGGATAAATGTCATGCACAGGGATGTCAGTTTTGGTTAATTTCATGGTCATATTACAACACCTGTTAACTTGTAACTAACCGGTTCATTTTTAGGGGAAAAAACACAAAATGATGAGGCCTTTCATTTTAGTCTGGCACTCCACTGACTCAGTGAGCTTCGGCACCACATTTCAAAGCGCTACCTGTTTAGAGGTGATAACATTTTAATGTTTTGCGATGTAAATGTTGTGCCTTTATTTTATTTTCTCCTAGTTTTGCTAACAGACAGCCGGCTAGCCATGTTAACATTCAGAAACATAGTGCCCACTGCCCACCGTCCAGTCTCCACTGGTTAGCTAATGTTAGCCCAGCCATTGGGGCTAGCTAGCTGTGCTGCTGTTTGATGATTACTGCTAACAACGCAGTCCCAGTGGCGGTAAGCTGTGTTGCGGAAACATTGAGTCCACCCTCTGGTCTCCCCCCAGTTAGCCCCAGTGAATAAGCCGCTTCATTTTAAGCCGCAAAACCTCTTCATCATTGTTAACCATGTTAGCATCACTAGCTGTACGGACACTGCTAACAGAGCTAACAGTAATTAACAATGCTAAAGGTAGTTTGTGGCTCAAAAACGAGGTGCTTACTCACTGGGGCGACCACGGGGCAGACCAGAGGGTGGACACAATGTTTCCGCAGCAACATAAGCTATGTTTCCATCCAAAAGTGATTTGAATCATTGGGAAATGCGCATTAAAAGAAATATGAATCCTGTGTGTTTCCAATAAATGTACGGACTTTGGTGAAAATTACGAACTCGCGCAAGATTTCTGCAGAACTGGAAACAAAACAAGTCTTGCATTCTTCTTCTTCTATGTTTTCTGGCGGTTGGCAACCAGCTTGTAAATGCATTACCGCCTTCCCGACCCGGAGTGTGGATATCACCATGGAGAGAGGTGCGCTACGTCTTAATTCGAACATAACTGTTTCCATCCCCGAATCAACATTTTTTCGAATCAACCAAAACCTGGCTAAAGCGAGCGTATTTTAGTTTGTGCGAATCAGGGGATTTTAATTCGAATTTTGGCGTTTCCATCATAATTTTCCGATGCGATACTTCTAGATGCGCATCTAAACAGGCTGATGGAAACATGGCTATAGTTGGCTCGATGCTGCGTCTCTAGCGTAGTGTAGTAAAAGTAGAGCAATAATCGCAGAATTAGCAGCTCTGCTAGCTAACTTTAGTTACCACAAAACCTGGGTGGTTTGCAGTGCAGTAAACAAAACAGTAGCAAAATTAACCTATAGTATGGACCGATATGCGTAACTGCTCAAAGATATTTTCAGCAGTTAACCAATTAACTTTTTTTTTTCATCTTTATTTAACTACACAGTACATTTATTGCTAAATGATAGAGATATAGCTAACAGCTAACAGATATAGCTAACAGCTAATTTTCAGAGGAGAGGAGGTTGATGACATAAAAATCCATTGTGTTAATGTGCACGTGTTTGCTGGCTGTCTGTATGTGCATGCATGTCCATGGATTTGTGTGCTTCTGTGTTGCTTATATACAGTTAAGAATGTTCATGCCTCCATCAGTGTGTAGTCATGCATGTCTTAATACAAACAGCAGGTGTATATCCACAACTGAAAGTCTTTTCTGCGCGCGCGCACACACACACACACACACACACACACACACACACACACACACACACATACACAAATATGTGGTGTGCCGCTGGGATCTTGACAAAGTCTGCACACAAACAGGGCTGCATGCACACACACGTCACCCACCTCATCCATCTCATCCCTGTCTCTGTTGGCGGCTTTCTGCTCATCCTCACGCTTGCACAGAGACAAAGGCATCTACATATAAACAAGGAGACCCCCCCACGTCCCCTTACGACACATGAAACATACACACACACGCACACACACACACACACTGTAAGTGGCACCCTCCACCTCCCTGGGATAAATGTGATCACTGCTCTGTCCCCTTTGTGCTCACCTAATGAAGGGCATGTCTTAATAAAGCCAGGGGAATGGATGGGGCTGGTTTCACTGCTCAGCAAGCCAATTAGCTCCTTCTTACCTTCTGCTATACATTTTTCTTTGACCTCCTGCTGTGTTCTCTCGCAGTAATCATGGTTGGTTTACCCCCTGCTTTCCTTTCCCCTCTGATTGCTTCCACTGTATGCCTATTTATAAGTGCTCAGAGATCCAAAATGGAGCGGCAGGAAGGAGCACAAGTGCAGCAGTTGTGGACTAAATGCTGAGCTACGTCAAGGCATGTTTTGCCTTTTTCTAAATTTTATTCCATTATATTTTTATACCAAAAAAAAGTTGTTTAATCTTTACTTATTAGTATAGGGGTCATAACTTCTGGCCAATGGTTTGTATTTAAATATTAGCACAAAAGCTCTGCTCTAGTCTTTTATACTCCTGCAGGGGTCAATGTTTGTTCCTTTTGTGTTCGGTTCTTTGTACTGTATATGGGCATCGAATAAAAGCCCACTGTGGCTATTCACAGGAACCATAATCTTTCATTAATGAGCTTTCAATTTAGGTATTATTTGTGATCAGGCCACAGTGTATTGTGCCAGAGTACCCGGGTCGCAGGGAAGAATGAGAGAAAGTGGATAAAGCATAAAAGAGGAGGATGAAAAGAAGAAAGTGGAGCAGAGTGATTATAAGGCTGGAGGTATAAAAACATTCTCTCAATGCTAAGCTGTATAATAAAGTCTAAGTTTAGGTTATGGGCGAAAACAAGGGTTTTATTTACATCACTGCACACAGAAACTCTCGAGCCTGGAGCCTTATTGGATGGTTATTAGGAGTGGATATTTTGCTGCAAAGGAGCTCACAGGCAATGGGCTGTGAGCAGGGTTGCTGTGTACTGCGCCCCATGCCAGTTTACTGTCAAATTATGCCCTTTATTCTGCGAGACAATCTGTCATGGCACGTCAATGTAGCAAACAAGTAGCAAGCAGCAAATTTTTGCTCACAGCATTCATGATTTTTGTTATTTTAAAGGGGAACTACGCTGATTTTGTTTTTTTGTTTTTTTTTATAATTTATACATGTGACTCCCATGGTCTAAGACAGTCAAAAAATACTGTTAACAAAAGCTAAAATACTAAAAGTCAAATTTGTAACATCATCACGATGCCAGAGCAGAATCAGTCAGTGTTTCCATTTAACATAACAGTTTTATAAAGATTAAAGAGATGGAGATAGATAAGTGTTGGACTGGAGCGAGGACAGGGCGAGCGGCAACAATACAGGCCACTGCTGACGGTCAAAAATGTTGGCTTGATGTGGATGGAAGGCCAAACACTGACAAAGAGAGGCATTTTGATACTCAGCTTTAAAACCTTTAAAGCCAACATGGACGAGACGTCCTTAAAGCAAGCCTACTGTATGTTGCATGAATTCAGCTTGTCATTTGGACAAAATGTGTTCACTCTCTTTTCAAAGGCTACATAGGACTCCACATAAAATGGAAATTCAAGCATCATCATTTCCATGACAACCAGGCAAACTCATCTGCTGATGAGGAGGATGGGGTGAACTGCATCTATGTAGTGCTTTCATAATTTCACCTCTCATTCACCCATTCACTCTCTCACACACACACACACACACACACACACACACACACACACACACACACAGACTGCAGCCAGCTACTATGCAAGGTGCTGGCCTGATCGTTGTGAGCAATTTGGGATTCAGCCCCAACCTATTCACAAATTTGCAAACCACTGATATGTAACATGTATGTTATTATGTAGCTGATACATTGAAACTTTATGTTTATGTTACATTGACTTTATGTTTCTATATGTTTCAACAAGCCTGTGGTTAATGTGGTTATGTTAAGGCACAGGAACCACTTGGTAATGGTTAGAAGAGGATCGTGTTGGCTTAAAATACATAGGTTGGTGATACAGTCATGGCTGGAAATGGCATCCATGTCTCACTAAAAACAACTGCTGTTGGTGACACTATCACAGCTGGGAATCCTGTTGATATCTTGCTAATAAACAGCTGGGTTTGGTGACACAGTCATGGCTGGAAATAGCATTGATGTCTCACTAAAAACAACTGTGGTTGGTGACACAGCCATGGCTGGAAATCCTGGCAATATCTTGCTGATAAACAGCCTGGTTTGGTGACACAGTCATGGCTGGAAATAGGGCTGATGCCTCACTAACAACAACCACTGTTGGTGACATAATCACAGCTGGAAATCCTGTTGATATCTGGCTAATAAACAGCTGGGTTTGGTCACACAATCATAGCTAGAAATCCTGCCAGTATCTTACTAATGAACAGCCAGGTATGGTGACACAATCATGTCAAGAGATGGTGTCAATGTCTCGCTAAAAACAACTACTTTTGGAGATGCAATCACAGCTGGAGATTCTGTCGATATCTTGCTAAAAAACACCAAGGTTTGGTGAGACAATCATGTCTGGAAATGGCGCCAATGCCTGGCTTAAAACAACCGCTTTTGGTGACGCAAGCATAGCTTGAAATGGGGCAGATGTCTTGCTAAATACAACCACTGCTGGTGACAATCAAGGCTCTAATTGCTGCCAATATCTACCTAAAAACACTCAGGTGTGGTGGCACAGTCGCTGCTGGAAATGCCACCTATGTCTCGCTAAAAAATGAAATGTTGTATGTTGGTTTCGAACAGTGGTCTGCAGCTGTCTGCAGCTTGGCATATATATATATATATATATATATATATATATATATATATATATATATATATATATATATATATATATATTAAACGTACAAATGTAGCAAATCTGTGATTGAAGAAACGTACAATGCCAAAATTTTCGTCGAGCGACTGGGCTGCTAGCCAACAGACATACCGACATGAGAAGCCAAGGCTTGAACTGTCAACCCTAAGCACAGCAGCTGATGAATGGACCTTTGGGTGAGATGTTTCATCAACTACTGCTTCAAGGGTTAAGAATAACCTTTAAAAGAAAAGTAATAAATTGAGGTCTGGACTATTTGTGTCCAAAAGTAATTGGTAAGATCTTAAAATCTGGTCTGATGATGATAGGAAGCATGTTTGCATGATCTGAGAGCAGGAGAGATGCTTTTTATACATGCCAGAGTGCGGAGAATTACGCAATACCACTCCAGGCGGGATACTACGAAGGCGTGTATGTGACATTTTACAGGTTTCGTGAAGAGGAATACTCTAATCTTGGAGATTTTCCTGAGCTGAATTGAGCAGTCTAGCGCAACTGTTATAAAGACTGAGGCCGCTATCAAACACAGCACAAGATTTCTACTAGGGATGCACCGAAATGAAAATTTGTGGCTGAAGCCGAAACCGAATATTATTAAACGCTTGGCCGAATACCGAGTACCGAATATCGAATACCGTTGTTTAGTTTTTCATTAGTTTTTGCAGATGAACCCCCTCCAGATTAGTGTTGTCACGGTACCAAAATTGGGACCCACTGTGCGATACCAATGAAAATATCATGGTTCTGAGTAGTATCACGATACCACAGCGAAAATGAGGCAGATGTGCCTTTTGTCATTTATGAAAAGATAAATCACTTTTCTATAATACATCAATAATATTTCAATGGAATAAATTACTTATTGACTTATTCATACTTCAAAAACAGCATCAATGAGTGATGAACATAGGGGGCATCAAAATAAAATAACTCCCCTGACAGTCCCTTCATAAGTAACGAACAGTCCCTAAAATGCGGTGAGGTTTGTGGGCCGTGAACGGCCCACTTCTCCTCTGACACATCACATACCTGTGTTCGGCTGGCTCGGCTGTTCAGGTACTTCTGGGCAGTCATGACACCAAGAAGAGGATATTATTGGAACCAACTTCTCTGCCGCCGGTAACCCTATGGCCGCCGTATTTGACAGGAATACATTCCTGTCTGTGTCTGTGACCCCCGTTCAACCCACAACCGATGGCATTCGCCTTTCGTTTCTGCTGCTGGTTGAAATTTGTAGGCTGCTTGCACAGCGTGTTCAACGATTTAAGCCTATTTTGCTCGCTCAAAACTATTTTTAGTCACAAATGCGGTGACGGACAGATCGCCACACTGCCGACATTGGCACGCTGTTTGATTGCGTTATCAAAACACGCTGCTATTATTCGGCATTGCTTTTAACTTATTCCACCGAATACCGAATGTGTGTTTTTTTGCAATATTCGGCCGAATATATTTGGTTACCGAATATTCGGTGCATCCCTAATTTCTACAATGCTCAGTGTTAGATTGGGATAAATGAAATAGCTTGATGGAAATCTGGTAGTCGAAGCAATCTAGTATGTGTATGTAAGGGTAGGGTCAGTCGAGAATAGATGTGAGTGCATAAGAAATTACAAAGGCAGTATATGACAAAAGAACAAAATTGATGGCTGGGAAGGACAGAGCGATGCATTGTGTCCAAAGCTGCACTGAGATTTAGAAGGCCCAGAGGAGGTTGTCAGCCGATAATAGTTTTCCATTTGTTCCTCTGAGGAGTACAGTTTTGGTTTTGTGAATGGCTGTGTCAAGCCTGACATGAACTTTCTAAAACAATCTTTTCATTCAAAGAAGTCCGGAGTTCACCTACAACAACCTTCTTTCAAAGCTCGGCTGCAAGAAAGAAAGAAAGAGTTGCAGTAATATGAAAATATTTATTACTAGGATTCAGTGTTCTTGAGATTTTTTTTTCCTGGTAGAGATTGAACCAGAGCACTTTTTTTCTTCCACACAAAAGCAGTAAAAATTGCTTGTGGTAAAAACAAACAAATAAACAAACAACACTTCTTTAAAAAGCTAAACCAGGATGTGTCCAAAGGGCATGTGGGAAGTTTAATCTTGTTTTTTTCTTAAACTTTCTGTCATCACCAGAGCAGAAACTGGATGGAAATATATGTTGAAAGTTTTACCCATAGGTTGTATAAAATAACGTACCTATCTAAAGTTAAACTCCTATTTTAAAGCCTTGAGTTTGGCATCTTGTGACCAAATTTGGGATGAGAGGTTTGGAGCTGTGGAGAAGCCAGAGGTGGATCTGACTCAGAGACGTGAGTTATGCGTAACTTTAAACCTTAGTATGATTTCAACAGGTGAGTTACAAAGATATTCACCCCGGTACCATTCTAGGAACCCATCGGCTGTATTTGGCGTCTGACTTCCGGCAGATGGCGATACAGCCTCTGGGGGCACACCCCCGATTTTTTGGCATTCCGGTTTGATTTGGGCAGAGGAGGCGAATTTCCGTTTCCGACTTCCGTTTATATACAGTATAAGTAATATGCTGAACCACTGCGATGGATTCAGAGTTTGCAGTGACACTGCAATTATGTTCCGCCTCGTTAGTTCACCGCAGGGACCGTTTAACCTGGCAACAACTGCAGCCGGCTCAAACGTGATTGGTCAATATCACGCGGACTACAAACAGCCAACAACAAGAAACCAGGGCTCCTCCGCTCTTCTTCCAGAGGCAAGATCTCTGGGGTTTGCCTACAGACTCTACATTCACTGAATGTAGAGTCTGTATATAGAGACTACCCCGGTACAGTTGTCATGAATGTTGAAATAAGCTTTAGAGGCAGAAACAGTGAAGACAATAAAGCCTCCACGAAATAGCATTTTAAGTCAAGTCAAGTCAAGTCAAGTCAAGAAATTTATCCTGGCTTCATATGAGCAGAGGAAATCTCTGTGCGTCGCTAGGCTAATTTATACAATGTAAAATGCCATAGGCTTGTGCTAATAACGTTAGCATGTTGTATTTGTGGGGAAAATGTGTCTAGATAAAGACAAGTGTTTGTCTGTGAATGCTGAGAGTTATAGTGAAGCTGATTTGTGTACTTGTGTTTGAAATTATCTCTATTAAGCCATGTTTAATGTGTGTTTAATGTGTGTTTTGAATCAACTAAACTTTACAGCACTACACAGAAAACTCCGCCGCCAACTAGTGTTTTGGAGGTGTAACTGCAGAGTGACACAGACACACCACTGCACAAGAATAAATGCTCACAACAGCGCAGGCCACACGTGTAAACTCTACATAGAACTAATGCACAAGTATAAGTCCGCCTTTACGCATTGGCTTTATTTTTCAGCCCCAGAGGTTGCTGCTCAGTTTTATCGCAATTTCTGAATTTCACATACTATGTGGGCATCTAATGCTCAGTTGAAGCCTCTGGTGGTGGACACCTCAGAGAATCACTGGTTGAAATGTATGAATTTGAAGGTCCAGTGTACAGGACTTTGGGGCATCTAGTAGTGAGGTTGCAGAACTGAAACTTGTCCCATGTGTCAAGTGTGTAGGAGAACTGTAGTGGCTGACATGAAAATGCAAAACCTCAAATAGACAGAGCCAGAGTTTTAATTTGTCCACTCTGGGCTACTGTAGATCAGCACAGTGGACTCTATGGAAGAAACCCAACTCCTGATGTGGGTTTTAACGACTCTTTCTAAGGTAACAAAAACAGGATTCCTATTTTCAGGTGATTATAAACAAATGAAAATAGAGTTGTGAATGTTATACACCATTCACCTAAATCCTACATGCTGGACCTTCAACACCAGAAAAGGGTGGCTGTTTTGAAGACCAACACTCAGAATGAGCAATAGGAGATTACGTCCTGTTGCAAATTGCAGCTCGCAAGTTGTAAAACTGGTGAAACAGGTGGCGGTCTTTTAAGAGGAAGCCCACAACCTAGGATACCACAATCATGATATACGCAATGCAACAATGGCAGTCAGCAGATAGCAGGCAAAGATCATCCTTTAATTTGTAAAACACAAAATCAAAGTTGGCTCAAATATGAACACTTCTGAATAGAAAAAAGAAAGAATAGTTTGACATTTTGGGAAATACCCTCATTTGCTTTCTTGCTGAGAGAAAGATGAGAAAATCCATTTCGGAGAGTGGTATTGATCTTCTCATCTGATTCTCGGCAAGAAAGTGAAGAGGAATATTTTCCAAAATGGCAAACTTTTCCTTAAAAAATAATATAAAAACTAGAGGGACATGGTAAGGACAGAAAACACACACCTAAAGTGATGGCTGCATTTAGGTATCTTATTCAACAACATTTCCTGCAGCTATGCAGTAACTAGCTCCAACAGCTGTAGGTAGAGATTTCAGGAGCAGTCTTGGCAAAGTGGCAGCTCTTCTCCTTCCAGTTTACCAAATCATTTCCTCTCCCTCTGCTTACTCCAACTCTCTCTCATGACAACCCTGCCATTACTGCACCTCTCAGGTGACTGACAGCTTCCTCAAATGAAAGTGTATTGGCCGCGTTGTGATTGATAGGTTCGCCGCCCACCTCCGTAGCCGCGTCTGCCATTGTTTGATGAGCATCTGTCTAAAAGTGGACACTCAAAACACACACAGCCACTCCACTGCTCTTAGCGGGCTACTCTCCTGCACCACTTCATAAAAATACAAAAAAAAAAAAAAAAAGTTTTTCCATTCAGTTTATGTAAGATGCACTCCAGTTACAGAGGCTGTTTGCCATCACACTGCATAATATCCCAGCCATCCTGGAGACCTCATACACAACACACCTGCCAGTGTGGTGATATCCCTGACCTGTGCTGAAATGTGGATTGCTTGTATTATTCCTTGAGTGCCTAAATGACTATCTCTGCACTCATAAAACTTATTTTTGCACAGATTCTATTCTATCAATCAAACAGTAAATTCAACTTGCTCTTGAACCTAGACATTCAGTATCTATTCAGTAGTCATTTCAATAGCGGTACCAGTACCAGAAATGATGCATCTGGTATCAGTAGGTAAGCAAGTCTACGACGAGGTTGTTGTTGTCATTTAGGGCATCAAAGTACTTTATTTACAACTTATGGAACACTGCTGTCATGAAACTCGTTTGAAAGGCACAGTGTGTAAGATTTAGGGAAATTTAGGGTGCTTTCACACCTGCCCTGTTTGGTTTGGTTCAATCGGACAACCTGACCGAGATCACCTCTTCAAGAAAGTCTTGATCCGGTTGTTTTGATGTTGTTTATAGTGTATAAAAATGTACAGTTTAGCTTTTAAGCACTTATTCTATTTTTACACATTTAATTTGGCTTCTTGAAACAAAAATGGACTAGAAATATACAGCTGTTATATTTTCCCTTTTAACTCAATGGCATCAGATTGGTACTTGTTACCGGCCAACCCACTCTCACTCTGAAGTTGTAGAAATCCGCCGCTTGGGCAGTGACTTGCGGCGTCAGACTGATGAAAAAAGGCATCCTTTAATGTCGGCATGATACGCAGCCGGTCGACGTTATAGTTTAACGGTGCTCTGCGGAGTCAGGGGAAACGCGGCGGGACAAGAGCGAAAGTTAAGGCTGGGAAAGTCCGAGTATGGTTGGTGGGATGGGTAGTGGATGAGTCCAACAAAAGCCCTTTTTAACCAGGAATTGTGCAAATTTGCAGGAAAGCACAATCAGTCTTTTTTCAGCATTGACAGCATAAAAGCAAAATCGGGGAGTGCAGCGAAATGCCGCCTACCTACTTTTGTTTATACAGAATGCGCCTTTTTCGGGGCAATGGGGGGCGTGAGCAAGTAATAAAACGTGTAGCTCAGCGTGTGACGTAAACAGTGACGTGGGAGGGAAGTCGCGGCTGGTCAGTCCTTCTGCGATTCTCTCGTAAGTCGGCCAGTTCTTCACCATTCCTGTCATTTGACAGTTAACAGCCTCTTTGTTTATGAGGACAAGAAGGGCGCGCAATTCCTTGTCTCCTCAGTTGCTCATCTTTGCAGTGTCTGTCAGGTTTGCATTTCCCTCTTGCTGCTAGCTGCTAGCTAATTCCTGCTATCAGCTGTTTCCTCTTTATCCACCGCCAGTGGCTCGCACGTGCAGCGTCATCAACAGCTCCTCCCACAAGTCATCAACGGCCCCACCCATGGCGGAAGGCCGCCTCAGTCTGTTTAAACTAAAAGTGTTCCGCCAATATGGCTACCCTACGAGGCAGAAAATTGGGCACCTCGGATCAACTTGCCAATCCGTCTCTGTGTGTCTAAACGCTCGCAGCTTGCTGGCAAAGCGGCCCAACATTCGCTGACAATCTGGCAGTGTAAAAGAGGCTAAACAATGATTTTCACCCAGGGGAGTGGTGTTCATGTCTGTAAGATCATAAAGCCAATTCCTGTGCTTTTTTCCTAAACTTAACCACATGTTTGTTGTTGGAGGAAAAATTGCGGCGTTGTACGGACGTAATGTGTTTATTTTAAAAGAGACTCTATGCAAACGTTACATTTCCTGTGAAAACTGAAGTGTATTTTGAAAGAAGACAATGGATGTCACAGGCAGGAGTTGACACGACGTCAGCAATCAACACAACAAGAGTACCGTTTACGTTGATCTGGACATGGTAAGTCAATGACCAAACATCGATATGTGACAAGGTCGGAGTGAGAATGTGTGGTATCGGCCGATATGCCAAGTTCAGGTGTATGAATCGGCATCAGGAGGGAAAAAATGGAAACATTTGTAAAATTTATGGCTTTAATTCACTCCTGATATGACTATAGCTGAGAGCATTACATTTAGTCCTGGAAAAACAAGCAAAACAATGTATGATTTGTCAGGATCCTAATCTGCCTTAAACCTGTAAAACCCCAGAATTCCCCCACCGTCTCCAGAGGGTTAATGTCCATCACTGAAAGAAATGAAAAAAGGATCTCATGTCATCTGAGGCACATGTGTGCGTTTACAGTTCTGTATGAAGCTGAGGAAATTAGTTTGGCCTTTTGCTGTGTATCTCTGCCATATAGGTATCCAATTCATACTGGAGTAAAAGAGCCGAGATAAAGCCAATACTGGGGGCCAGTTTGAGTATCACTGAGTGTATGAACAGACCATATGAGTGTATGAAGCACTGAATCCTAATGTGTAGATATCTGTGGGGAAAAAAAATAAATCCTACTGAGAGTCTGGAGTTTCACAGTTACACATGTGCAACAACACGCTGAAACTTCCAAGTAAATCAGAACTATATTAGGATTTCAATTATCAGGTCTTGTTAGCACGTATGCCGCAATAAAAATATAATCAAAGCTGTTCCGGAAGGTTTTGACTTACAGATAGTAGCTGTGAAAATCCTCACTTCTCATAAAGCTGTAGAATACACACAGCGGAACTTTATTGTTGATGGTTACAGCCGTCACAGCCGCCTGGTGATGAATGGGCAGTGGCACCGCACGCTGCATTCAGACAAGTCCTGCAAACCTCTCTGCGTAATGACACGGCGAAGAGGGCTGAGGTTGGACCATCCATCAGAGGTCCCGCGCTCATCACTGTCTACGGGAAGATCACACCCTCGCCGTGCGATGTGGGGCCTCACCTGTCCTTTACCCATCTAAACTCTCCATTTTCTTTTAAAAGTGACCTGCTGCCCTCGCTCTTGAGTTGTCCCTCCCACTGTGTTTAATTCATTTTTCTGCCTCACTTTGCTCCTCCTGCTTTTTTTTTTTTTTTGGATCAAGGTCTTTTTTTAATTGTGTTTTTGACATTAGATCACAGGTCCAAACTACGGCTGGGCAACTTATTATTATATCAATATCATGATATGACACAAGATATCGTCTTAGATTTTGGATACTGTAATATAATGAGTGTTGTCTTTTCCTGGTTTTAAAAGCTGCATTACAGTAAAGTACTGTGATTTTCCAATACATTCTCCCAACTTGTCAAATACAGACGTTTGGTCTGTGGTCCTACACGTCAAAATATGATGCTCTGGGTACCCCTCCTGCGTCAGTTTTGAACGCTCAGGGATGGCATATCAATTTACACTTATACTTGCATCGTCTTTTCAAAACAAACTGCCATTTTCACAGGAAATGTACAGTTTCAGCCCGTCAATTGCATACAGTCTCTTTTCAAAATAAACTTAGAAGATACATATAAAAACTGTAAGGTTACTTCCTCAAGTTTAGGCAGCAAAAGTACTGTATGTGGTTAGGTTTAAAAAGGAACATCATGGCTGAACATACCATAAAATTTCAAAAATTAGCCCGGGCAATTATTTGCTTAAATCACTGAAATCAAGAGTGACGACGCAATGATGTCACTAAAAATAGGTCCAACAGCTAATGCCGGACCTAGCACATTTGACACCCACGGCAAGCATATATTTTTCATTTATTGGATTTCAATTCTTACCGAAAAGAACAAACGCTAATGAGAAATCAACTCACATAAATCAGCACAAACAAATGAAGACTTGGGCGGCACAGTGGTGTGTGAGTGTGAATGGTTGTTTGTCTCTATGTGTCAGCCTGCGATAGTCTGGCGACCTGTCCAGGGTGTACCCTGCCTCTACCCTGGATGGTAAATGGACTGGACTTGTATAGCGCCTTTCTAGTCTTCCGACCACTCAAAGCACTTTTACACTACATGTCACATTCACCCATTCACACACATTCACACATTGGTGGCCGAGGCTACCGTACAAGGTGCCACCTGCTACTCAGTAACCATTCACATGCTCTCAAGGCTGATCTTCCGATTGGTGGACGACCTGCTCTACCTCTGAGCCTTTTCTTGTTTTCTTACTCTTAACCTCACCACAACACTTCAATCCACCATTTCCTTTATGTCTGATTTTTTTTTAACGTCAGAAGAATACAAAAAAAGGGTGGTGGGTTGGGGGCTGCCGATGTCACCTATAGAAAGATTTGCCACTGCCAGGTGTCATGGCACAGGGTAAGAAACAAGAGTGGTCAGACAATTATAGAGGTTGGAGACTAGCCGACAGTTTTTCCAAATTAATTTAATTGGAGGTAAAACATGCTGGTAATAATTCAAGGAAAAGTATGAGTTTGCACAATGGGAAGTACTTCAGTGGACAGTGGACAGTTTGGGTAATAATTTTACAGCGTGCAGTAATTTCCAATCCCCATAAATTTGACAAACCTGGGGATTTAATCACTGCTTGTATTCTTCCTTAGTATCTTCAGATGCTTTATCATTCACCTTTGACCAACTCACTCCATCCTTGTAAACCTCCTTTCACCCAACATCTATGTTCCGAAGTGGGCGTCCTGTCCCTGTGTGGTTGCACTCTGTCTTCAGTTTAAACCTGAAACGATGCACTCATCAGGCGACATTGAACTCTGCTTATTGAAAGGAGGTTGGTGTGGCCTGTCCCCTATGAAAGGCGAGAGGAAGGTAGCAAGGGAGAGTAGGAGAGATGCAGAAGTGTAGTCTAATTGTGCTGCCTTGCTCCCTTGTCACTGCTGAAGGTCAGAGCCATCCCTCAACAGCAGCACCGCCGTGACAGGTGAAGCACCTGTGATTGACATCCTATCAGCTGTCTTTTTACATCCTCACGCATGCAAGAACCCACAGGCGCACACACACGGAGGTACACTATTTCACACACAAAAGCACACGTGCATGTGCATACACTATCTGCACAGCGTTCCAACACTTGCACACTCCCTTTCTTTCCCAAACACACACTGAGCCTATCCAGCATCACCGCCATATATCAGATGCCTCCCCATTTATTGTCACAATCTCCCCACATGGCACTGACGAGGCACACTTCATTTCTCCCCCACCTCATGCAATCACAGATCAGGTGTGGACCAACATGTATTCAGCGTCACATCACAATGGCACATCAGTCTCTAGCTGCCACGAAGAATAATGGCTCCTTTTTAACAGTATATGAAGTGCTCTTTGCCGAGCCAAACTATTGTTGCTCCGAAGTACCAGTGCCACGACATAATGCCGCTACAACGGGACGTCAGGAAACAGAAGCTTTGTGTTGTGAGAAAATGGAGACAAAGCGGGTGCTTGAGGGAACTGTAGCAGAGTGCCTGGAGAATCCTTGAGTCTGACAGCAGTTTGAGCTGAAGTACTGGCACTATTTTCTGTGAAACACTGTTACAATATGTTGTGTTTCAACTACAGCAAAATACCATGGTACACATCTTTTTACAATACTTTAAGAAAAGAGATACTATCTTCATGCTACAGTCTTGTATCACTCTGCTTTCTAATGACTCTAATCAAGCTGTGTGTGATATTCAGAGCTTTAAGATAGCAGCAAACAACTATTGTTCGTGTTTGGTAGACAATCCAGCAGCGTGCATGTGAATCAATTTTTCCTTTCTCACTGGCTAGCTTTTGCAGGCACTATGAAGCATGCTCATAGAGCGATTACCATCCATCTGGATTGATTCGATTATAGATGCTCTAATATTGTGGACGCAAAGTGAAAACATCGATCTATATGATCATCTTTAAAGGCCCTGACACACCAAGCTGACGGTCGGCCGTCGACCAAAGTCGGGCCAGTGGTGAGCGTCTGTCGCCCTAGTTTTTGCGGTGTGTCCCGCACCGTCGGCCCTTCGGCGTTGGCGGCTTTTCGGCCGATTGAGCATGTTGAATCGGGGGCGGAGTTGGTCGGTGAAAGAGATCACTCTGATTGGCTCGTCCCTTGCCCCTGTAGCGAGTGAATCTGCCTGTAGTGAAACCGGGGCTAACTGGTGCTTCCTCCTCAGGCAAACTAGCCTGGAGCTAGCTGGGACCAGAGGGAAGCACAGCCAGTTAGCCTCCGCTAGTCTCTGAGCTAGCCCTCGGCTGCACAGATAGGTAACACATCGGCTGTCAGGATGTGCCATTCTGTCACTCCGCTCTCTCTCACGCAGGCGCAGAACGTACGTGCCACTTGGCCATCGGATGTAGTCCGCGTAGTGCGTTCAAATGAAACTGACACAGGGCGACGTGAGGCGACGTAGACGACGCAACAGTTGGCTTTCGTCGCCGCTAGTTCTTTGATGTCTGTTTGGTGTGTCCGCACCTTAAGATGCACCTTTATTATGAAATTCCCATAGCATGTCTGTGTTGCCGTCAAACAACGCTGAGCATATAACAGCAGGCAGCCAAGAAGAAACGATGAGGATATTTATTCCCCTCTCTGGACTAAATCAGCAGTGTGGAAATATTTTGGATCTTGAGTAAAGACAGGTCAATCCCCTAACCCTCAGGTTAACACCATTAGTCCTGTCAGCACCGTTGCCGTTGTAAGCACTGTTTACAATGTAAGCACCATTAGCTGCAATTCCCAGCTCAGCCAGCTCCATGTTGAGAGCTGTGTGCAGACAACAGACACCACTGAATCACAGATAGGCTCTCAATCAGTGGTTCCAATTGGTCCAGGTACAGGGAGAAGAGAAGAAGATGCTAATGGCTTAAAATATAGAAAACTACTGGCAAGGGAATAGAAAAAAATAACAAAAAAAACAGACTGCTCATGTTTCTTGCCCGCCTGACTTTACAGTGTCATAGCAAATACTTACAAGAGCATGGTGTCATTATGAAGAAGAAAGCAACGGCCAAAACCACAAACATACTGTAGGAGCAAAGTGGATGAAAATGTTCACACATGCTCACAGTATCTACTTCTTTGCTATTCAGTCATTTGAATGTTTTCCCTGGTTTGTTCCCAACTTGTTCTCTAAGTGCTGAGCCTTTATGTGTATCTTGTTGTCAGCCATTAGCATGCTTTGTCCTGGTTATTAATTAAGTCTATCTTCAGATTCAAACTAAAACTCCTTTAAGGACAGGCTCTCTTTCTCCTCGTGCCCTCCACCTGTCTCCACGCAAGGAAAGCGGGTTGACGTCCTTGCTGCAATTAGCCCAGCCTGTCCTATTCTTACCTGCTGCATCAGGCTTCTTTTATAATGCAGATCAGTGCCAAACACAGACCTACGGGCGCATTGTCCCGGAAAGAAGAGTGTTGTCATTGTAAGAAAAAGGGCAGAATGGCCTTTGCCAAGCCGGGCGTGCGGGATGAGATGAAGGGCTAAGGTCCTTCAAAAGCAAGATACCAGGAGCCGCTTGCCTTTGCCATTTATGTCCCAGATGGGGGGGGAGTCGCACAATGCAGCCTCCTTGCATCCGCTTCCTTTGTGCTCTCCCTCTGTTCACCTCCTTTTCACTCCATCACTTTGTTCTTTATCGTGACCAACTCCCACACTCGCCTTAAAATTCTTTTTTTTTTTTTTTTTCCGTACTCACTTAAGCCACAGAGCAAGCAGGACTCCCTCCGAGCCGCTGGGCCCGAGATGATGTTTAATAAATGCGCCAAAAAAGATGGAAAATGACACACATCATTTTTGTACAAGTGTTACAATTCTGGGGGAGGAGGGATGGAAATAGAGAGAAGTAAAACATTAACCTTAAAAGGATCTGTGGAATATCAGCAAGGACTCTTCTCCCACTCATCAGATTTATTTCTCTGAACACGGTCCCATAGCAGGATTGATTGGAGGCTACAGATGTGCTAGAATGAGCATGAGTGCGTTTTTAAGACAGCACCATGACAAGGGATGTCAAGCTATACTTTGCATTGATAAAGATGAGGGAAGGCAGAAGACAGGCACTTCTGGAGCCAATTTGAATGAGTGTCTGGAGCTGCTCTGAGGAACAGCTACAAGTGGAGTGGAAGTGTTCATTAGTCATCTCAGGTCTACAAGGAGACTTAAACCCAGACGAGCAGTGCTATCCTCATGAACTTCATTTTTCTACATGAGGTGTTCTCCAACATTTTTCCATTTTTTCCGCCTTTTTTTTTTCATGAAGATTATGTGCTGAAGCCCTTTTGCATGAAGCACACTTTGATTGATTTAATTTAAATTCAAATGACAAATATAAAGTGGGGCATTAAGGGGAAGGTCTGATGGTTATTGTTGCGGTCATATGTCTTATGGATACAACAGTGGGCAGGAGCAGAGATGGGAAAAACATGTTTATGAACAGAGAGCTTTCAAAATAGATATTTTTAGATCAGTAGCCTTGCTATCAAATGTTCCTTGGGTAAATGTTTAAATCCAGGTACTACTGCACATCTGCCTCCTATACATTCCACCTCTTGGACAATAGTGTGGAGGGTTCACCATGTTCAGGGCTGCTGCAAAACCCAAAACAATTAATCACCAAGAGAATGTTGGCATTGTAGGTTCCCGCAGCCTACAAATGTGTCCATTTGTACTACATCAATGTTTCTAGGGATGTAGTATATGAGTTGACTTTGTCATCTCGAGGTGGAGAGGATAGTAGTTTGGGTGACACCTACTGCAGGTAGGATGCCTGCCAAGCTGCAGACCACTCGAAATCAAAAAAACAACAAATGCTTTTTAGGCATGAAAAGCAGGTGTTTTTCACAGAAACATCACTGCTTTTCTGTCTAAATAGTGTCATTAATAGCAGTTGTTCTTGACGGAGAAATTGCTGCTTCTCTTGCTGAAAAAGTGGTAGTTTTTACTGAGACATCGCTGCTTTTCCTCCAGAGAAAGTGGCATAAAAAGCAGCTGTTGTTTTATCAAGATGTGGCTGCTTCTTCTGCACAAATATTGGTATGAAAATCGTTTGTTTTTTACTGAGACATCACTGCTTTTCCTTCCTTTTTGCTGAGATATTGCTACTTTTTCCGCCTGAGTTGTGTCATTAAAAGTGGTTGTTCTTTATGGAGAAATAGCTGCTTTTCATGGTGAATAAGTGGCATGAAAAGTGGCTATTTTTACTTCGACATCGCTGCTGTTCCTTCAGAGAAAGTGGCATGAAAAGCGGTAGATTATTTTACAGAGTAATAGGTGCTTTTCATGCTGTAAAAGTGATGTGAAAAGCAGCTGTTTTTTTAAAGGGAAACACAGAAAAAGTGTTGCTGCTTTTCATGCTAAAAAAAATGGCAAGAGAAGCAATTGTTTTTACTGAGACATCATTGCCTTTCCTCCTGAGAAAGTGGCACAAAAAGTGGTTGTTTTTACCAAGATATCGCTGCATTTTCTTCCTGAATGGTGGCATTACAAGCGGATATTATCTACTGAGAAATAGTTGCTTTTCATGCAAAAAAAAGGCATGAAAAGCAGTTTTTTACTGAGACATTGTTGTTTTTCTTGCTGAGACTGTGCCCCCCCAAACTAAGTATTTTAACCCAAAACATGATATTTCAAAGTGGTTTTTGTGCCTAACTCTAACCACAGCGTTGTTGAAAGTTTCAACGTATCTGCTAATAACATGCAAATGTAGCTGTGGTTTGCATAAACTGACAGTGCCAGCATTGTTTCTGACTATTGGGTTGTGCAAACCAGCTAATAATGGGTGAGGGTTTATTGCAGAACCTTGAACAAAGATTTGAACATGCAGTTCTACATTTAGGCAGATGCACAATAGCAGATTTAATATAAAACCAAATAATAATAATTAAAAATACAATAACAAATAAAACATTAACACCTCACACACAACCTTGATGCAAAACCCTGAAATACCAAATTTCTATTCTTGTATAAAGTTTTTATCTTCCACAATGAGCAGTATTTGAACAGGAGACCTCGATCATAATTGAGGAACATTAGCACAACATTAGCGCATTGGATGCTGTACATGCACAATGAGATGAAAAACAGTGCTCATGCATAATTAGAGTGGTTAAGAGAAGTATACATGCACTCTAGTTAAATTCTCAACAATGCTCAAAAGTACTCCAGGTCCAGACACTCAGCCAGCAAAACCTATCAGCAAGTCAGATCAGCCGCAACTAGGACAGAGAGGCCATAAACACAACATATGTAACTACTGTTTGTGAGTTTCATTATTAATCACACTAAATTTTTACATGTAAGTGAAACTTTCTGTGTATCATAGAGCAAACCTAAATTACGAGCTTAATGACAATTGGTTCAATGGTAACCTTGGCTGGCGGTGTGTGTGTGTGTGTGTGTGCGTGTGCATATGTGTGGCATTTAATGACAGTGCAGCATATCATAACGAGAGAGGCTGCTCCTGAATGGAAGCCCACGGCCTCACACTGCTCAAGGTCATTAGTGCTAATGCCACGGTTTTTGCCATCTGCTGAGATTGTTTACACTTGCCTAGATAATTAGCTCCTAATTAGTAGTGGATGGTGGGGAGTATACGCTCCGTCTGCGTACATGTTTGTGTGTGTTTAATAGATGGTGTGTGTGTGTGTTTCAGTAAATATGTGATTGTTATTAAGAAAGGCATGTTGACCTGAGCAATTACAGATCAGCTGTAGAGATGGGAAGAGTGTATGTCCGAGTGCGCAGGGCATCAAGCTGCAGCTTTGTAGTGCTCTCACTAAGGGACAAAGCAGGATGCATGTCATTCCATATATGCAAACATACTGAGCAGTTCACCCAGATCACAAGAATACTTTCTACTAAAGTAAAATTAGAAAACTGTCCGTGTAATTGTCTGTCTGCCATATGCCACCCACCTGTGACTGCAACACATGAACAAAAGGCGACATTTGCAAAGATTCTTGACTGCAACCAAAAACTTAAAAAGACGCTCATCAAGGCAAAATACCTGCAAAGGGAGCCAGAAAATACAGAGCAACAAGAGTCAAGAGGAAAATATGAGTGTTTTTGTTTGTGATGCAGAATTAGTATTTGACCTCCAAACTGTCGGCTTGCAAAACAAATAGTTTTCCTTTTTCAGAAATGAGTTTTGCTCTCACTTAATTAGTATTTGATCTCTTTTTGCATTTGATAAATATTTTTAAATTCCATTACTTTCCCCTCTAATATACAATATCAGACTGCATGCTGAGGACACAATTTTATCCCCGTTCAGTGCCAGAAATTAAGTTCCATTCAAATCCTGTAAACCCTAGAAGCAAAAGTGTCAGAGATATTTCAAAAAGTGACCATAAAAATCCCAAACTATCTGAATGTTTCAATGTCACCACCATAGGTATGTGAGAGACAGTGGTGGTGCAAGAGGTACTGAACACTCAGGGCTAAGCCCAAACCTAGAGGGGGGCTTCTGGGTCATGCTCCATTTTTGTTGATTTGTTTGATTGTTGTTATTCCTTTTCTTCCCCCACCATTTACAGCATCTATTTGCACTATTTTTCACGTCATTTGAAATGATAGCATGCCTAAAAATCTGCACATAATTTGGGAAAAACATGATACAAGGTTCATATGCTTTTTTTTACCAATACATTTCCACTGATACTCTGCACTGAACATCAGGCCAAAAGAACATATATATAGAACGTATTTCATTATATAATGGATAGTATGATACCCTACGGATTAGTGCCGCACGAAAGTTCAAACGGTTCTGCACACCAATCTCCTGGGGAAAATCCTGCGTTCTAGGACCCTTCTACCACCCTGACCTCCAACGCAACGGAACGGCTCCCTTCTTTCTTCTTTACTCCCGTCAGCTCATTGGTCATGCGACTGCATGTATGAACAGTACATGACAAAAGCTTGAATCATATTAAGCCCCGTTTCCACCAAACACTTTCAGGATGGTACCTTTTCGAACCAAAAGTAACCCTTCAGACATGGTACCTAGACCCTAGGTCTGTTAACGTTTCCACTGCAAACGGTACTCTTAAATGTGGGCAGGGTTGTTGTCACTCACTGTATTTCCTCCTTTATCAGTCTGCACCTCATTTATCGGCCACAGAACGAGGCTGCACGCCGACATTTTCCGAACAAAATAAAACAGGCTGCAGTGAGAGTCTCTCTCCATGGGATATTTAAAAATAGCAGGTTTGTGCATTTAGTCCTTTTCAGGCAAGCGCAGCCAGCTGGAGCCCACAGGAACAACACTCTGCAACGCTTTTTTTTTTTTTTTTCTTTTTTTTCTCCAAGTGCAGATTGGGACAATGCCATCCACATAATCCAGTCAAAATTATCCCAACAGAGGGGTGACCAACAATGGGGACGGTATGGAATGTTCCATTGGTACCATCCACAACTTTTCACAGAGGAAATGCAACAAAAAAAATATATATCGAACTGAACTGAACCGTACTGCTTGGTGGAAACGGGGCTTTAAATTTTCCCAGGGAACAGCATAGATTTAGGCTCTTTAAAAAACATTCAGGGCTGGAGCCCAAGAAGCATATTAATGCCATTCCCTTTCTCTGTCCTTGAAGCTGCCCCCTGTGGAAGGATAACATGGGGCAGTGAGACCACAAACACACTGCACATGTAGTGTATGTAGCGAGGCTGGCATTTTAATTAAAAGGCAGGAAAAACCGCAGTCTGGCCCTCAAATCCGAATAAACACAACATACAGATTGTGCCCTCTCAGCGTTTTCTCTTCAACAATTTTTCCCTTATTTTTCTGCCTCTTTGTTCTCCTCTTTCGGTTTGTATCAAGAGAGAACGCAGATTCTAATCACTTGATGAGATTACATCTTGTGCCCATGTGTTTGTAACAGAGCATGTGGTTTCTCCTATAATCTCTATGAGCCTTTATAGTAAAACAGATGTCGTGGAGGGAGATGGCCCTAATCCAGTGATGTACTATAATCCACCAGTCCTCTGAATGGTATCACAGAGGATATTATGTTTCCTGGTTGTGACGTGAGGGGAAAGGCGGGGTGCTGAGGGGTTTGTGTTGAGGGCTGGAGGCTGGGTTAATGGGTGAATACAATTTCAGTATAGCTGCAAAGCAAAACTATGATGTTTTTTTAACATCAATTCATATATGAGACTCTTTGAGAAGAGGTGAGAGGTGATTTTGCTGGTTTCCAGCCTGTGTGTCTGGGCAGATTCAAGTCCAACTGTGCACTGCATCAACAAGCCTCTAAATCAATTGTTGAGAAAACACAGCACAAGCCTTTGTTTTACAAAATAAGGGCCAAAGGGGAATCAGAGACCCAAAGCTTCCGTGGTGTTTGGGTATTTGCTGGCATATCTTAAGTGTAGCCTGGGGCCATATAAAAAGTGGAGTTGAAGATGGGGTCTGTTTGCTTCTTTTTCTTGGTAGGAATAAGATGTGACAGCCGTGGGTATGGGGGAGCAGCAGCGGAGGGAAACAGCACAGCGATGCTGGGGGTTGATTAACACGCAGGTACAGTGTAACAGATGAGAGGGCCATAACCTCAAGTCCACACTGTCAGATCCGGCAAGAGAGCTCGTTCTGTTCTATTAAACAGCTTGAGTTGTGACCCTCTATGACAGGGTCGATTCTGTGTAGTATCTCCATTCGGAAGTACTTGTCCGGCCCTCCTCCAGATGTTGATGAGATTGCTCTTGACAGCAGATGTTTCACATTTTCTTTAGTCACAAACTTGACTTTCACGTGGCTGGAGACCAGGATGGATATTCAGGATCACATTCTACCACTTGGTCCCGCTGCTCACTCTCAGTCTCAAACCAATTGGCAGAAGAAATGTTGGCATTGTACGCTTCTTCAAACAACGCAAGTGGGTACTGTGGAACTTTATGTTCCCTTATGTTCCATCAACGCTGTGGATAGAGTGTGGTTGGATTTAGGCACAAAACTACTTGTTTATGTTAAGGAAAAGATCATGTACTGGCTTGAAATACCTGGTTTTAGTGGGCTAAAAGGTAAAGAAGCTCTCTAGGTAAAGAACAGCTGCTTTTCAGGGCACTATCTGGGCCAGAAATGCAGCCATTTCTCTGTACACTTTATGTGGCACTATCCCAGCAGCAAATGCCAAAAAGTAAAACACATCTCTGTCTCTGTGAAAAACACAACCATGTTTGTAGCACTATCCTTGCTGGAAAAATTGTGACAAGTTACTCATACACACCCTCATTCAGTGACTAAAAAGCTGCTAGAAACACAGCAATGACTTGCTTAATCAAAACCAGTTTTATTGTTTGTTGTTCTTGAACAGTGGTCTGTTACCCTGGAAATCCAGAGTCCTCGCGAGCAACAACTTGAGTCACTCTGGTAATCAGTAATGATGCTCATTACCTATGCCTGTGAAACCGAGCTGCACCAATCACATCGGTGTATCTGATACAGGCGGGCCAGAGGAGAGCTAAACAGATGACGACAGCGCTGTGACGACGAAGTCCGGAATCAGTCAGTAAACATTGCAGTTGTTTGAAACGGCTTTGGCCGCTACAATGAACGAGTTAGACTTGGCTTTTTCTCTAAAAGAGGAACAGAAGACGCCGCTCGAGTCTTTCCTTTGCAAGAAGGACGTTTTTGCTGTTTTGCCGACCGGATATGGCAAGAGTCTAATCCACCAGTTAGCTCCGCTGGTAGCTAAGTGTATACGTCACCCCGTGTATTGTTCTGATTGGTTGTAGTGTTATCCAATTGTGTGCAGTGATATCTACAAATGCACGCTTGGTGCCGCCCCTCGAGTTGGGCCATTTTCATTACTCATGGCCAGACCCTAAATCTTTCTAGATTTGGGTCTGGATTTCCAGGCTAGTGGTCTGTAGGTTGGCAGGCAGATTGTGTAGTTGTCCACCATCCCCTCCTCGTCCAGATGACAAAAGCAGCTCATAAAAAGAAAAGTGTAACACTTCATGGTTTGCAGAAACGCACAACGCCAGCATTTCCTTCTTCAACTGCGCTGCTCCATCCACATCAAAATAGTCCACTTCCTTTCATTAATACACCAAGCTGCTGCTTGTTGACTGGTGTAAAGTGCTGTTTACTGCACAGCAGATGATGCAAACCTTTTCCTAGAAGCCTTTAGCTCAATAAAGCCGGCAGAACAACACACTGTACGATGCTGGTACGCCGCAGAAAGGAGTCGATTTCACACTTATCACTCATCTTGGGTAATGGAGCTGAGTCCATGGAGTATGAATCTCTGGCAGATGGCAGATGATTATGCCTCTCTACTGTTGATAAGAGGCTTGAAAATTGAGAACAATGCAACAATGGAATAAAAAAAACTTCCCTCCTTCCATTTCGATTTGGGAAATGAGAAATAAAAGCACATAATGCTTATGGGAATTTGGAAATATGTCTTACAAACACTGTTCTTATTCCAGGCGTGATAAATATTGCTATGTAATAGCCCAAAGCAGAGTGCATCACTTCACTCAAATGTAAAAGATGTGGTTTGGGGAAGGAGTTAAGAATGAAAAATCTTGCCCGGGGCCCCCTAGAGGCCCTAGCCAACACTGCTCACAGTTCAAAGATGTTATTGGCCTCCATGATCTCCTCTGGACTGGGACTGGGAAGAAGATCAATATTTATGTTTTTGCCAGATCAAAGGATCACTGTACAAAAATAAACACACTGTCCGCTGCATCCACCGCCTCCCTCCTCCATCACTCCCCACTTCAACCTGAGATACTTTTTCACCTCAGAAAATCAGAGTTTTCACAGCTCAGCAATGTTAACGAAGCTGCAACAGAGTTAGGCGCTGAGAAGATCCTGATCTCGCCTCAGTCCGTCAACACTCAATTGGAAGCACTGTATTCAGATGTGATTAATTTAACTCAAGCGGAAAAGGTCAAGCTCTTCTGAGACTCACCAGGACTGGAGAAAGTTGACACCCACGGCTGTGGGCTCTTCATTTGGAGCAAACCTTCTCTTACTCCACACACCCTCTGGTGCTCTTTTAACTTTGCGTTATGTTTTTTTGCATGTCAAAGAAGGCAATGTTTTATCCTGAGGAGAGATGTACAGACAAGGAGCGAGGTCGCACAAGTGTCAGACAGAAAGAAAAGGGCATAAGGTTTTTTTGGAGGTGAGTTTGTGGAGGTGACTGAACAGAAAGTGAATGCTTTCACTGTTCTTGCAATAAGTGAAATAAAAGAGCATCAGTTTTTTTTTGTGAACTTCAAAAGATGGTTTCATGTTTTTGTGAGTCACTCTGCAAACTTGTAGTCATTATTTCTTGACAAAGAAAGATCATTACAAATGTATGAATGCTGAAACATTACCTGATATTCAATATTCAACACTTCCAGATTAATCAGTGTATTTTGTCTTTATGAAATTCTTTAAGACTAAAATCACAAGTCATCCCTTTTTAAATCAAAAAGCTTTGCCAATGCCAAATCGAGGTTTGGCAAAAGTTTCTTTGGAGATACATCAGAAATCCTCCTTTAGCCTCTAAGCCTCCGAGTGGGCGGGTCAGTGTATGTGCTTGATTGTGAGCTGAGCTGGCAGGAGCACTGAGGCACCGTGTAGATGAACTTGTGCTTTTAACTGTATCTTAAAAGACGAGGACAGACTGTGTTTTGTTAGCAGTGGTATTAAAGGAACAGTTCCACTTTCTTGCAGAGAGTTAAAGCGACAACACTGACAGTCAGCAATGAAGAAACTGGAGACAAAGTGGTTTTGTGAACATTGATTCACCCAAATCACAATTTCCTTTTAAGAGCCAGTGTGTAGGATGTACCTCCCCGCTCATCCCTCCCTTCCCAAGCATGCAGGAGAACCTATGGTGGACTTCACTTCAACATATAAACACTAAAGGCCCTCTCAGCCAGTGTTTGGTTTGTCTGCTCTGGACTTCTGTAGAAACATGGAAGTCCAACAGGGCGGAAGAAGACCCACTCCCTTTGTAGATATGAAAGGCTCATTCAATGAATACACAACAAGTCTTAGTCTCAGATGATTAAACACTAATGGAAACAAAGGTATAGATATTATATTCCATTTCTGCCAATAAACTCCACTAAATCCTTCACACTGGTGCATTCAGTCACTTGACATCTTGGTAAATATGCTTATTTGTCTGTGAGATACATACGAATCTCGAGCCAGCAGGTAATTAGCTTAGCTTAGCATTATGACCGAAACCCAGGCGAAACAGCCAGCTCTGTCCAAAAGTAAAACTAACTGCCTAACACAACCTCGAAAGCTCACTAATTAACATGTTACATGCTGTTTTAATGGTTAGCAGGAAGTTACGTCTTACTCCTAGCCTGGAAGTTACTCTGCCAGCCAAGAAGTAGTTGCATTCAACTGCTCTTGACACCAAATACCTGTTTGCCCATGCTTCCAGTCTTTATGCTAAGCCAAGCTAATGGCCAGCTGAGTGTAGCATCATATTTAGCATGCAGACACGCAGTAGTTTACGTTCATATGCTCCGTTCTTGTTGTTATCATTCTCTGGCAGATATTTCTAAAGTGTAGTCAGAAGCTTCAACTCAATATATCGTTTCAAATTTGTTGCTGAAGTGGCCGACATTCTGACTTGTTTTTTTCCAACCTGGCAGGTATTATTTGCATAAAAGTGTAGATTTTTTTCTTTTGGATTTCTTCATAAAATTTCTTGAAATATTAAAATGACTGGCTTCAGTAGTGCTGGTAGCTGTGCTGTCTGCATTGCCAATACACTAGGGAAGGTTAGGGAAAGGAAAAGGTTTGATTCAGATATAAGTAAGAAACACATATTGACAGCAAGACAATTGTTAGTCGTTAGTATCATAAAACACAGAGTTAAAGCTATACTATGCAGGATTTTCCTAAAAAAATCAATGTATAAAATTATACAAAAGCAAAATCTCTTGATCATCTCTTATGACCCACTAGAAGTGTGCAACGGTGTATTCATCCGCAGAGACCCTGCCCTCTTCTTATTTTGCTGTGGTTGGAACATTACTGGGCACAACAAGCAGGCGAGGTCGTGCCTTTATAAAACCACCCAGGCATTAGACTGTAAGCAGCTTGCATCCAAGAGGAAGCTGTGAAAACTGTGAACACACTGCTGAAAAACTGCAAATATAGCAAATCTGTGGTTGGCTTTCACATTAGCCGGCAATACCATTTAAAAACAATAGCCAACAATTCCTTTCTTTAATACCTTTAATAACGCTCACATTTATGTCGATTTCAAACAGATGTGTTCAGTTCACCAAAAACATAAGCATATTCCATAAACACCCTCTTTTAGTGCATTTGTGCACACTGCAGACATGAGCATGGTCGTTTCATCTAACTCTTGGCAAGAAAGCAAATTCCAAAAATTGTGAACTGTTCCTTTAAACAACGAGGAACAGTTCCTTCAGCAAGCAAAGGTGCAACACAAGACATATATGTGACCATGCTGGAGGCGAAGAAGGAGCCATAAGCTGCAGATCTGTGAGCTCCAGCAGGAAAAAAAAAAAACTAATTTGTCTTCAGCTATACTTGGCTTCTGCTTCCACTCTGTGAAAAACCAAGTGAGGCACTAATTCCTAAAGGTCTCCCTTTAGCCTACGACTGCACTGTTACAACACAGCTCGTCTCAGTGTGAGGAAACTTCTCATCAGTCCAGTTAAATGAAACATCAGGGCGCCAAGGCAGAACTAATCCCCCTACGTTTAAAAGTCCACAATTATACCAAACTCACTGTCCAATTATGCTGACACAGGACACCCACACACAAAAGGACTGAGGAAAGAAAAAGCTTTTTACAATACTGTTAGCCAAGTCCCTGTATTTCAAGGTGTAAAGTGCAGGAACACAATGCAGAAAAGAGAAAAGAAGAGACAGAGAGGGGTGAAAAAAGGAGCAATTATGTCTGCCAAGGACAAAACAGTAATGTAATAAGACCCCGTGTCACGGAAAATGTCCTCCCACTGTGAAACATGGTCGCTGACATAATGCGTAGATCAATAGTCGCCCACTGGAGCTCTCTTCATAGGCCTAATCAAAATAATAATGATAATAATTGTAATGGCCCGGTTACACTAATAATGTCCATAACAATTACAATAAATTACACGCTGTCCGATGAGAAGCTTCAAACAGTCATTGTCCATTTAACAGAATTAATCATGGTGGGAGGGACTGGGAAACACAGTGTGTGTTATTATTATGTTATTAGTCCTAGTGCTTCAACGGATCGCCTCTTGTCTGTCACCTACAGATAACCACAAGAAGGAGTTAAATAAATGTATAAATTATGTGTCTCATCTCCAGTTGGGCAGGGGAAAGGTCAGGGACTGTGATCAGGTGGACGGACGGACACGGAGCGGAACTAAAGTCCATGAGAAGGGGTGACGAGGAAGAAATGCTAATGGGCTAGGTGAGGCTTGTAGGGGAAAGTAGCATTAACACCCATTTAATGGACTGTGGCGGTGTGAGGATGTGAGGGGTCTGTGTGTGTGTGTGTGTGTGTGTGTGTGTCTGAGAGAGAGAGAGAGTGTGTTTTGTGTAAGGCTCAAAGTTTAGTGGTTCTGCGGAAAGCCATTGTGTGTTAGTTTAAGCCTCAGATTTAACCCTGCTACACAGGGAGCAAGATCAGCTATTACTGTCAGCAAAGTTATTACAGCTACACACCAGTTGTAGGATTACACTCTGTGTGATTCTGTGTGTGCGCCTGAGCAGATGTGTGTGTGTGCGAGGAATATCAGTGAGTTTGTACAAGAGCAGATGTGACAATACATTACATGATGCTTGCATGCTACCGCCACTGTCTAATGTGTGAATACATGTGTGATAATATGTCAAATTGCATGACGTGTACGTGATGTGTGCTTGTCTAGTTACCTGTCTGGAGTAATCTGTCACCTTATGCATGTGTTGCTCTCTGTCACCATTACTGTGTTGGCATGTTTGAACAGATGCAGTTTCACTGACAGCGAACGCATGAGGGATTGGACTTATCACAGTCGACAATCACCCGTTCTGATGGATGAAAGGAGTCAATGTGAGTGGATGTTTTTTAAAAACACACTCTGAAATGAGTTATGACACAGGCTTTAGGGAGAAAAATGTTAACATTAACCAGCTTTGACCGAGCTCAACAGAATAAGTGTGACAATCATGCAACAAGCTCCAAGGCTGAAAAATGGAGCCAATGTGGAAGTGCCACAAAATGCAGTTCCTCTGATGGCCACTTGAGGCTGGCTCCAAGAGCAAGTCAATCCCCATAGACTCCCACGTGTTTAAATATTATTAAAGCTTTAAGTCACTCATAATTAAGAGCGAGGCTGCTTTGAGTGACAAGTTGTCTGGGAGGTGACACTACAGTCTATGGCTACATCCACACTAATGCGTTTTCATTTTAAAACGGCTACGTAAAATGAAAACGATCTCCATACACACAAGCTTTTTAGCACCGTTTCAGAAATAATCTCCGTCCATACCATGTAACAATCCATCCAGCTGGATTTATACATCGATTCAATGATCAACCATTCAATCATTCGTCATCTTTGGGATACACTTTTATTTTGAAAGTCTATGTCACCGCCAAACAGCGGCCAGCAGCCAAGAGAAAGATGATGAGGATAACGTTATTTACTTGGGAATAAATCAGCAGTGTTGAAATATTTTGGGCTGAGGAGAAAATAAAGGTGAACAGACGACACACACGCCGTACGTTAACAATGTTGTTACCAGATAAAACAATAATAATAATTTAGCTTGACATGTCGTGACTTATTAAACCCTATTGTGGAGCGAATGTGGGTGTTAAAACTAAAATGGAGTCAGAAGCGTTTTCTAAAGTTTCTGTGTCAGGAGCTCCTGAATGCTAGCGTACTTTTGATGCTAGGCATACATAATATAATAGCTATGCTTTTTAAAACGAAACAAATCGTGTGGATGCAGCCTCAGATCCACATCCACCCCTCGCTGCTCTACAGCTCCAACCTCTCGTCCAAATATGGTCATTTCTGGCTCCAAAAATTCAAGATGGCAACAGCCAAACCCTGAACTCAAGGCTTCAAAACGGTAGTCCACAAAGTAGTGAATACATTCTACGGTGAACATACTGTATAGACCCTTTTACTGTTAGTAAACAGTATGATGTTTTTCAGTGGGCGGGGCTTAGGTGGAGGCAAAACAATTCTCCACGGATATTAGCTAGCGCTAGCTAGCAAGTTCTTTTGGCTTGTTTTAGACAGGGGAGTAAGATGATGTGAGTGGTGCATTCAGAAATACTAGATATAATAGTGTCGGAGTAACTCTGACACAAACTGGAGTGCCGAGTGGAGTGAATGTGTGATAAACCTAACCATTTGTTCATTCATATAGAAATATAACGCTCCGTTTCTTTGACCAACAGGGCTCTCATTTTAGTGTAGAGCGTCAGACTGAATTTACCAACGCACCATGTCAGGTCACTCACTCTCTGGGACCGCCAGTGTTACTTGAATAAGTAAACACTGACCAACGGGACCAGACTGGGCGACCCGTATGCTCTCACTCAGTGGATGGATGATGTCACAGGAAGCTTTGTGGTTGATTACTATGCCAATCTTACAAAGGAGGACGACACTTGAACGGTTTCCTCCAGTTTGTTTTGCATTTGAAGCTAATGTTAGCTAATGCGCTAAAAAGTTAGCGTTCCAGAGAAATCCAATATTCCTCTTAATACCTCCCCAGTTTCTGATGAGGTGGACATGATAACCCTTAATACACATAAAGTTATTCATCCCTGCAACAGGAAATACTTTTTCCCTAACCTGATATAAAGTGTGCGCTGCACATGTGAGCATTTTCGATGATCGCCTCCGTCCAGATCTTTGGTCTGATCACATTTAACCATAGTTGTCTTTGTTTTGTTGACAGGCAGCGGCGGCTGGTTTTGAGCCATGACTCCTTCTATTCTGGCTCCCAATAACACAACAAGACCACATTTTAAGACTCCTATGTAGCCTACAGCCCTGTGGTGGAGAGTCCTGTTTTACCTCCAGCTGACAAACTGATGTCCTGGTGACGTCGGCCCTAAAAGGGTCTATAGTAAGCAGCCTTAGCCACTTTTGAGTTTTCTTACTTTGCTAGCGTATGACTGTCAAACAATACTTCTGCAATCCATCTTTATTTTCACTGTATTCAGACAAAATATATGAGTTAATAAAAAAAGGTGCTCTGAGATGATCCTCTTTCCTATAAGTAAAACCTATGAAGACAGTCTGGATCCAGAGACAGCGTGAGGATTTCATGGAGATAAAATAAAATCCATCAAGATTTCATGGAGCGTAGGCTTGTGGATTCTGCATGCCTTTTTTTCTCCACAGCTAAAGTTTGCCACCGCTGTTGAATCAGCTCAGCACAGTGTTTTAACAGCAATTCAAAGACTTTATGTCAAGACTCTAAGCGCTACAGAGGCAGTTTACATACAGCAATGTCACACACACTGAGATGCTACTGTGGTAATAGCAGCTTGGATGAGTCTATATAAATATGAATATATGCATATTTGTGTTTGCTGCTCTGCCCTGCTGCGTGTGTGTGTGTGTGTGCTGAAATGCATTTCGCAGAAGATGACTAGATGACCACTCAGCCATATTACTGCCAAACCTCCTGACCCAGACTATTTCCTTCCAACATACCAGCAGACAGACACATGCAAACTCACTTACACACACACACACACACACACACACACACACACACACACACACACACACACGCACACACACACACAAATTATCCATCCCCAACCTCTCCTCAGTCAAGCACTCTGCTTCTCAGAGGCAAACATAACGGGTCTCCTCCTGAGCCTCCAGGTGGAAGAGGGAGGGAGGCGGAACGGCAACAGTCGTTCCATCTCCCTCCCTCTTTTCTTGTCTCTTATCTGCAGATGTCTCGTCTCCCGCGGCCCTCCCAACTCCTTTCAGAGGTTCTATTTTAAGAGCCGAGCTGCTCTGTTCGATCCTGCTGTCCGTCTGTAGGTTCTCCAGACGACAAAGGGAAACAAAATCTGTCTGTGTGTACAGTATGTGTCTGTGTGTGTACGTGTGGGTCTTTGTGTGTGTGTGTGTGTGTGTGTGTGTGTGTGTGTGTGTGTGTGTGTGTGTATACGTGCCTGCCTGCCTCTTTGTGTTATGTGACTATTTACACAACCTACACATCCCCAGTTAAAACAGAGGACCAAAACTGAGTGCTTCCAGATGGAGACACTCTGTAAACCACCGTGGCCCATCCCTTCAACCATGAAGCAAACACACACACACACACACACACACACACACACACACACATTTATACACACATACACACACACACGGTGGAAGCCTGTCCTGCTGGGGCATACCATATCTCACTCTCCCACTATGTTTATCTCTAGTGACAACTTTCTAGGCTAGGCTATTGTTTCACTGTTTATCTGAACCTCAGGCTCCGAAACCAGCAGCACTATGATTCAGTCTTTCTGCTCCCTTTTATAGACTGTGGATATGAAGTTGGAGAGAAAGCGGTTTGGAGAGGAATGAAGTGAGGGAGGCGGCATGCGAAGAAACCAGAGTTGTGTTCAAGGACTCTTCAAGGTCTCATCATTCAGAACTCATCAGAGCCTGACAGGCGTTAATGAGAGTGGAGATAAAGGGATTCTGTGAATGATTAGCAGGGATTTAAAGGGTTAGTTCACCCAAATCACAAAAGAATTAAAACAAAACACTTTAATGAATAGTTTCATGTTTTGTGAAATGTGCTTATTTGCTTTCTTGATGAGAGAGTCATTTCACACAAAGGCCCAATCCCAATACACCCCTTAACCCTACCACTTGCCCCTACCCCTCCGTTCTGCGTGTTCACGCATAGGGTTAGGGATGTCCCGATTCTCATTGAGGCAGAGGGGAAGGCCGGAGTTTTTTCAGAGAAACACTTCAAAGCGAGTGCTACGAGAAATCTCCCAGAATGCCTTGCGAATCACCGGCAAGATGGCAAGGAAGGCTTCACAGGCAATGAAAGAAAACCATAAATTTAAGTATTTTCTTCGTAACTAAAGATTTAAAGACTATGATAACCTGTCGTATCAATGTATTATATACATTTGTTCTAACAAACATAACAAAAAAAATCGCTAGTTGTGAGGTTCCCCGGCAACATACTCGTCGCGTCTTTTTATGACATCACTGACGACTAATGATGACGTTTCCGGGTATGAAGGGTTGTCCCATTTCATAGGGGAATATTTCAACCCCTACCCCTTGTAACTTTGTTGCATCACTAAATGCAAATCAAATGCTTCACTACAGTTAACAGCTGCGGACAAACATCTGTAATTTGTCTCAGCTGTTCTTCCTTGTCAGACTGCCAATTTAATGCTTGAAACAGGGGTCAATGACTGTGCTGAGAGCAATGGCCTAATTTGTGTCTGACACTTGGCCCTCCATTCAATTTCCTCCAGCATTTCAGTGGTGACAAAACAAAATGAATCCTGATCTGGATGTCGATAACCTTGGCAAGGAATTAAGCTTCAAAGGTTTGAAGCATTTGGGTCAGCCCTAAACTACTCCTTTACTTCTAGTAGTCTAGTGTCAGTAGTTTCAGTTTTATGTGCTGACGTTTTAAGATTTAAGAAATTGCATTTGAAAAACAGCAGTGTGTCTTTGCAAAAACAATGACGGGTTAGGCTGTGCATAATCCACAAACCTTGCTGTCTCACAGGGACTAGTGTCTTCAGGGGAAAGCAGTTCCAGTGGAAAACTGTCCACAGAGAGGTTTGTGGATTATCCAGAGTAATGAGGGCTTTGTGATAAGACACATTACTGTGGCGCTTTTAAAATGTAATATTTCAAACAACCTTCCATTCACCTCCATTGTGATATAGGAGAAGAACTCTGAGATGCAGATACAACCACAACTATCTGCAAGGCTAGATGCCACGGGACGGCTGCAGCAAATTTCTTTATATAATGTCTTTTTATATTCTCTATTTTTCCCTCTGTATTTATCCTGTCATTTTCTCTTCTCATACTTTTTTTCTCCCCTCCGCTCCCACAAGGCCTCATTGTGGTCGGCACATTGTAGAGATGTGGCCTGTCCTTTGGAATCTCAGAGCCGAGCCAAGGACATCCCCATCAAGAGAATCACCGTAAACAAGGACAAAAAGAGTTGTCTGAAATGAGCATGTCTCAGAACATGCAAACAGTTCTGCTCCCTTCAGCATAGAAAAAAAATGAACCAAATAAATGAATACACCCTTTGACAACTTAATTCACAAAAGACAAAATGTGAATAATTAAACAAGTGCAACGCAGCTAATGAGGAAACAGCATTAAAATCTGAAGAAGCAGAATGGCTGCTCTCATCCTCAGCGGATGGTAAGTCCACTCTCTGTTCTCGGGGAGCTCTGGTAAGCTTAGAGCCCATTTCGGTCTGTTTCACTTCGGCAAAGCGGATGTCCTGAAAATCCCCCCTTCACTCTACACCGTCCACGGGCCTAGCTCAAAGCCCCGACACTGACTAAGAACCAGTCAGAAACACCACGCAGTCTTTTTAATCCCCTTCTCCTTTGGCTTTGCTGTTCCTCAGTACAACTCAGAACATGCAAGTGCATTAAGTTCTGGCTGAGCCGCTCGGTTTGGCTATTAACTCTGTCCAATAGGCCGACATATAACAGAGATGGCTTCCATTTGTAAACCCTTTTTTTGATAATAAAGCCAATTTTGTGACAAATTTCTCTTCCTGCCTTTCCACTCCTCCCCAGACATAGAATGAGACAGATTCTGCTTTGAGAGATAACACTAAACCAATAGGCTCCTGGAGCTTAGAGAAAATTCAATACACTGGCTATGCCTTACAGATCTGCCGCCATCTCTGGGCTGGAAAACACTGCATTGCCAGCGTGGACTTCTATCATTCTGTTCACTCATCCTGCCGGCATGTTGATTCATTTCATACACTAAACCCTCAGAGAGCTATCTATGTATATACATCAGCGAGTGACAAAGGATTCACAGGGCCGCCATTTCCTCTGGCTCGAGGCGATGATTCTTTGCCGCGTAAAGCCGCAGGTGGTTTGATCGATTGAAGGGAAAACACACAGAGGAGCAAAACAAAGAAAAGGACTGTTCCATACAAGATGTGGACATGCTGCTGGGTATGAGGGAAATCAGGGGTTTTACTGAAACCCTATTCAAGTGAGTGGAAAGGTAAATGGGAGAACCATAAATCCCTGGGCAAAGCGGGATGAAAATAATTGAAGACTGATATTAAGAGGCTGTGACATGCTATTTTTTAAGATAGCACACTATTGGTACCAACCATGTTGGCATAGTGTGTTGGGGAGGGTGCTAAATAACGCTCCAAATTTAGGGTAAATTCTGGTGAGGGAACAACTGGCATGGCCATTTTTAAAGGGGTCCCTTGAACCCTCACCTCCAGATATCTGAAAGATGAGGAAGTGATGAATGAATGAATATATTAGATCAGTGAATGACCTAATTATACCTCATCCACACTGTTTTGTAAATAAAACAAAAAGTTTGATCATTAAAAAGTTGTCCTGTCAAACCAGTAAGGCCACCGATGGGTTTGTGGTTTCCATCAGGAAGTTAGAGGAATGAAGCCCATCCTATCCTCTATCTGAAGTCAACTGTACAATGCCTTGCGCATAACTGATACCACTCTCCTCAAGTGAATAAATTCTAGCCCACAACCTGTAACCATGGTATTTTTGAGGAAAGACACACTGACATAGCATGCTGTAGCTAGCTAGCTAACTAGCTCTGTGCGGCCAAAAGCTGCAAATTGATAGAGGGGTGGATGTCGTGATATTATCTGTTGAAATTGGTTGGTACCATTTTTTGTTTTACAGGGAGAAAACATGATTAGATTTTGATATAAGAACAGGAAGAAACTGACTTTTTGGATATATATTGTTAAACAGGTGCACAAAATGTCCAGGGATATGATCTAACAGGGTTAAAAAGGCATTTTTCATTTCATCTGGACTTTAAGCTAGCACAAAGGTAGTGACATCCTGAAACAAGACAACCTAAGGCATCCATCAGTACCAACCATGTTGGCCTAGCTTTCCTGGAAGGAAGCTAAACAAGGCTCCAAAATTCTGGCAAGGGAACAACTGGCATTGCCATTTTCAAAGTGGTCCCTTGAACTCTCACCTCAAGATATCTGAATGAAAGTGGGTTCTATGGGTACCAACTAGTTTCAAGAGAAGAAGGCTTGTTCCCAGTACATGTTTTGTTTCTTACAATCAATGTACTCCTTCAAATTAAAGTTGTGTTTTTGTCTTTTTAAGGAAAAGGCCAAGCAGCCTTACTGTAGATCAATGATTTGCCTAATACAACTCCAGTTGGACCGCCATGTAAAACATACATAAAAACACAAGGCAATTATTTGCACATCCTTTTTAACATTAAGTTGGAATAAGAATTCAACTTTGTTTTTCATTTAGCAAATTTCCAATACTGCTATTCACATGAAATTTAGACCAGGGAATGACTCTACTTTGATTAGAAAAAATCATATTTCAATCTAAAAAAAAAAAAAAAAAAAAAAAAAAGTTGTGCATTGAAATGGAATGAAAAATGAAAATACTGAACATGCTAACTGAAATTTATTTGTTGAAGCCTTTGTTTCAATTTCCAGCTTTAATATGTTTCTTTTATGAGGACACTCATCTCTCTCAGTGTTCAGATGTGATTTTGGCCCATTCTTTCACACAGACAAGTCTTTAAAACTTGAGGATTTTGGGGGCCCGCTGTGAATCTTGATAAAGAAATTTCACTTTCAAAACTTCAACCACGAGTGTCCTCAGTTCCCAAATGTTTACTGAGTGTTGTTAAAAGAAGCTGATGTAACTCAGTGGTAAACATGCCCTTGTCCAAGCTTTTTTGGGACTTCTTGCAGACATCAAGCTCAGAACGTGTGTATATTTACAAAAAACAACATAGTTTAGCAGTCTTTGAACTGTATTCATCTAAATATAGGTTAACTAAGTAGTTACAAATTATTGCATTTTGATTTTATTTACATTTCACACAGCGTTCCAACTTTTGGCTTTGGGGTTGCACATGTAGAGATAATAGGGTTGCCCTAGTCGACCAATAGTCGTCATTTAGAGCCATTAGTCAACTAGTTGCCCGCATGTTTACGATATTAATGTAATTATTAAATTATATATTTTGGTGGTTTGAGTTGAAGGTGTGAGAAAGAATAGTATCAGTAACATTGTTAACACTGTGCTACATTACAGAGAAATACAAAACCGTACTAATGAACCTTCATTAATATAGGCCTATATTTTATCTACAAGTGCACGTCACACACTGAGCGAGCTGCCTGTTAATGACGCTGTGGGCTAATGGGCATGTAGCTACTTTCATGTTTCAGATGATACGTCATGTTTGTAGTCGACCAATGAAGATGAGTTTACATATCACCTTGGGTTCGTCCTTCACCTTCTCAAAATGATCCCACACTTTGGATTTCCTGCCCGACATGTTATTAACTAGCCTGTGGAATAACCGCAGGTACCGGCCCTGGAAATTAACCTGACTCCTGTCTGACTGCTGAGTGTGGTCACTTCCTGTGTCTGTCCTTTCAAATTAAATTCCCACATGGTCCAGTCATATAGGTTTTGATTCATTTTGACAAGGAGAGGCTCTTAATAATTCTTTGACTAAGCGACCAACGTAATCTTACCATCTAATAACCTTTCTGATTGACTAACGTTTGGTCATCTTTTAGGAGGCAGCCGTAAGAGAAGCATAATACATTAACACATACTGACAGTTTTCAACAAGCCTATATACTCAGATAATTCCTGACATTCAGTTACCAATTTTGGTTTCCGAGTACCATCCCAAGATTTTCAGTCGCCCCATCTGGCCACCTCTGTGACAATTTTCCAGGGGCGCCACTGCCTGGACAAACATATTTTCGTAATATTTCTGAGCGGCTCAAGGCCTCCCGAGATTAAAATGGCACACATTGTACATTATAAACGTCACTGAGTAATGTAAAGAGCCAAACAACCTTGAGGAGGCTTTATTCATAAAATCCATACAATAATCTGTGTGGTGATACATACAGTTCATCTCTTAGTGGATGTCTGACTGCAAGGCTTCAAATACATTTACATGCAAAATATAACCCTACTCCTTATAATACAAAGGAAGGATTTGAGCACAGGCTGTAATACAAGTTTAAATCCTTTACCACTTGGGATAGTGTGAAATGGATACAGACACTATGAGAGAGAAACAGAGAGGAAATGTAGAACGACTTAGGGAAAAAAGAGAAGGGAACTGACCTCTTCTCTGAGTCCTTGTTAGCGAGGGCCAGTAACCTCACAGTTCCTCCATCCCACACTGCTGAAGCCTTGGCAAGCCCAAAAAGAGATGCTGGCATCACAGCCACAACACGAGAAGCAACAGCACTCCTCTTTCCATTTGGTCCTAATGAATATGCATGCCAATAATCTTTGCTGTAATATGCCGGGCCTCTCCACCTTTCCTAAACACCAGGGAGTGCCCTGAGGTGTAGCAGTCATATTAACACACTAGGATAAGAGGCTAAATAAAAATAAAGAAAAAGAGCCTGGGGGAGATTTGCCCTGCCTGGTGTTGTGTCTAATCAACGCTGTTAGAGCTCTGGCTCTACATTCAGAGTTATCGGCATGGCTTCCTGCACGGATCAAACTTTCTATTTGGTAAAAACTCCAGTTGAATTACAGCAATAATAGGAAGCAATATGGCCCAATCAGCATGGCCACAACATTTAATACAATGCACCCAAGATATTAGGGTTGATCATTGAATCCATCCATCCAGATTGATTCAATGATCAGCACTCCAATATCATCGATGGAAGGTGAAAACATCGCTCCATATCATCACCTTTAAGACCAGCTTTATTTTGAAATTCCCATGGCACGTCTGTGTTACCATCAAACAGTGCCAGGCAGATAACGGCAAGCAGCCAAGAAAAAGACAATGAGAAAATTTACTCCCCTCCAGGGAATAAATTAGCAGAGTGGAAATATTTTGGATTTTGGAGCAAAGAAGGGTCAATAGACAAAGTACATGAAGTATGTGAACAATGCTGTTATGAGATAAAATATAGGATACATGACAAACCTTTCTCCGGGTACTCCAGCTTCCTCCCACAGTCCAAAGACATGCAGGTTAATTGGTGACTCTAAATTGTCCGTAGGTGTGAATGTGAGTGTGAATGGTTGTCTGTCTCTATGTGTCAGCCCTGTGATAGTCTGGTGACCTGTCCAGGGTGTACCCTGCCTCTCACCCAATATCAGCTGGGATAGGCTCCAGCCCCCTCACTACCCCTAACAGGATAAGCGATTATGGAAATGAATGAATTAATCTAATTTGTTAAGTTATAACTCAAGGAAAATTGAGCCGATATTTGCGAATGCTGGTGTGTGTGTCTATCCCACTGGTTAGCTCATCACCACCGCTGTGCACTGTGTTCATACAACGGTTACCGCTGATATCTGGAGGTATCGTCAAGGACGTGTAGCACCCACCCTCCACTTCTCCCAGGCTAAAAGCGTTAGCTCTGTTAGCACTGCTGTTGTTGTAAAGTGCTGTTTATGGAGTTAGCACTGTTAGCTGCTCTGAATATTGTCATTATGTTGCTTTTTTCTTTTATGGCATTATCTCGTGTAACCTTAACTGTTTTAATTTTGCATATCCATCGCAGGCCCCTGAATTGATTCGAAATCGTATCGTGGCAGACACTGTGATATCAGCAAACATCATATCATTGTCCAAAGAATCAATATACATCTCATCGTGATGAAGCTGGCGATATACAGCCCTACTAGATATGTAACAAATTCACATTTCACACTCATTCACGTTATGTTTCACACTTCTGGATAATTGATAAATGCACTGGAGATCACACAGAGTGTCAAATAAATAGGATGAGAAGGATTTACCTCTGAGCCATCTCAGCTCCCTCTTTCATTTCCTCACGTTAAATCATATCCCACCATCTGCAAGAGGTAAATAAGTCTCCTCCAGGCGGCTATTTACATTTCGCGAATCCGTGTGTCTCTAATCCTTCCTACAGTTCCAGGGTGAGATCCAACTTATCTCAGAATGAATCATTCCCATCCACAGGGTGATGCCGAGGCGATAGGGGTATCCTGAGCGTTTTTTGTGCAGCAAATGGCCTCTGAGTTTCAGGCTTGCCCAAAACACTTAAGACCTTTATTACAGGCACTTAACCATAGGGCCTGTCAGCATTGGAGATGGGCTCTAAGTCACAGATAATGGGCCAAGACACACGCGCACACAGGCGCACACACACACACAGGTTATGGTATCATTATGGTATCATCATCTGTTCTCAGTGAGCAGTGTAAAACTACCAGTGTTTGACGCAGTGAGGAGATTACAGTGTGGATCAAAGGGGTTTTGTGTCTACATACAGAAGTGTGTGTGTGTGTGTTTATGGCCTGTGCGAGTGGTGTTTATTGGGCATGTAGCCCTCGCAGACTCCTTAACATGAGTCACATTGCTGCTATAGTATTATCATCAGTATGCACGGAAACTATGCAAAATATTTGCACACGCAACATCCAAAGAAGTGTGTGTTTATGTGTTGCACACTGTGTGTGTGTGTGTGTGTGTGTGTGTGTGTGTGTGTGTGTGTGTGTGTGTGTGTGTGTGTGTGTGTGTGCATGTCTGCGGGCTGATTTCATTTCTTATTGCTTTTTCCAGCGGTTGCACAGGACAATTAGCATTCCGGTCTGTTCCCCTGGTCTCCTATGAGATGTCTCCTCATTTGAAGATGATACATCCCCTCAAGCTCGTGCCAGCTCGCGAGAGAGAGGGTGAAGAGACGCTGAGTTTATGTAGGAAGGTCGAGGCAGGCGAGCTGTGTATGCAGTATCCCTCCACTGCCAGGGCTCTGAAGTGCAACATTAACCTCAACCCTGACCCTGATGTAAAAATGTTGCTTTTGCTTCTCAATGTACAGAATGGGCCAACAAATAGTTAGGTGCAAGCCAGGGACAGGATTAGGCTGAATATAACACTGACGCAACACTGGACACACACACACACACAATATTGGCACTAGGGAGTCACTGATTTATCGTCCACACATTGGTATAGGCCGATATTCGCATTGTTGACTGCCATCAGCCTATCAGCAGGTAAGATGACATTCACCTATGGCGGTGGCCGATGTTTATCTGTTGTGTCACATCAGTTTTCACAACCTAATGTCCCGTCGTCCAACAGAAAACATGTTTGAGACGGACACAGATCTTCCCTGGGACACAGTCGGGATGACAGAACGCAGTAAACTCACCATCAACATGTCCGAGGGTGCATCCTATTGGTTCCCTGATGACAGCACACTGAAAAACAAATCTGTGTTGGCATCAGCAGTCGCAGAGCTAAGCCTGTTTTACACAGAATTCTCGCCCTCAGCTCAGAGGGTAAGGAGCTCCTAGACCTCATTGTCTCCCCAATTTGTGGAAATTTTTTGGCTGGTGTTCTTCTTTTTTGAGTTAGCTGCTAACTGCTATTAGCTGCTTCTAAAATCTCCAAAAGATGGGTTGCACACAAGAGGTGGGGAAAAAAATCTATACAGCATAGTAACACAATATTTTTGTGTGGTCATGTCGTATCGTCACACAGATTTTTATTTTTTTTTAAATATAAATTATTAATATTACAAATACAAATTAAACTTTAGGTAGTCTACTAAAATAATATAATCAATTGCTTTTTCAGTTCACTACATACATTTTGCTGCTGCAAAAAAACGGCTGAAGAGAGATGAACAGACTGAAACGTTACTAACGCCATAACTTAGGGTTTAAAAAAGGTAATAAATCCCAATATATCACAATTCTTTTTTTAGCATAAAACTCAGCATATCACACCATATTTAAAAATGTAATAATATTGTATCATGACCCTAAGTATTGTGATATAATCATATCGTGGATCCTCTGGTGTTTCCCACAAAACGTACACCCATCCCGTCCTGGATCTTGTCTTACTGGCTGCCCCTTTTGCACAGATGTTGATTCAGCACTGTTACTACCTGCACTGCAGGCTTAAAGGCGAGACAACTCTATCCCTCCATTCTGCGATTGCAGCTTATATAAAAGACACTGAGGCGGAATAATGGCACGACATTCCTGCCTTGAAACGGCAGTGTAAAAGGGGCGGGGCTCTAGATAATGTTAGCCATAAGCAGCTGGTGGCTGGAACTGCTGACAAAGGTTACACTGAGTTACATCATGATACGTTCAAGCTCTATTCAGTAAAAATGAGTATTGAGCAAAGGTAAATGATGCGTTCAAGTGTATTCTCTAAAATGGAGGTTTTTTTGCAAGAAACTTGAATAAATTCAGCTGTTTGGAGGAGAAATGAGTTTATGTTTTCACAACAATATTTAAAATATGTTTTTTCATGTGAAAGAAGGAAGGAAGTGAAATGACGGTGTGAATGACTTTAAAACAGTTTCCTGGCACATAAAGGGGAATAAATGACAAAAAAAAACAAAATTAACAACATTAAATAAATAAATAAATAAATAAAAATAAAAGTCTGTATCGGCAATCGGAAAAATTGTTATTTTAAATATCGGTATCAGTCCAGGTTTACACAATCGGTTCATCCCGAAAAAAATGCAAATGTGTTACAAATGCAAATTAGACACACTTTGAAACATAAACACAGACTACACAAACACACACACACACTGACCGCACACCCATATCGACCCTTTCTCCCATGAGTCATCCACTGCACCCTCATTCATCAATATTAGCACTTCACACACACACACACACACACACACACACACACACACAACCTAAAAGGGATACTGGAGCAACAAGCACGCACGCACACACACACACACACACACACACACACACACACACACACACACACACACTTACCCTCCTCACAATTACTCTGCAGCTTCCTCTATGTGAGCCAAGTAAATGGGCTGCGGGAGGACGTTAGAGGAGCAGAGGACACAGAGCTGCTCTGCAGTTTCTTGCCAAGCAGTTGACTTTTAAGCAACTGGCACCCGTGGCTCAAGCTATTTTTTCTGATGGAACCGAGCTGATGCGCGAGAATGTCATTATTTCCTCCCAGACTCTCGCTCATTTACTCATTTAATTTTCTCTTTTCGTCAGCAACTTGCTATTTGTTTCTCTGCTTTTCACTTACATCGCTGCAATGTACTGGTTCTTTACTCGTTTTATTACCGCCACCTCCCCTTCCACTTTTATATCTCTGTCTTTCTTTGTGCTTCTCTTTCCTTCCCTCTATATTCTACATGCTTATCCTCCAGTTTCTGATAAAAAAGTAATAAGGCTTCTAATGGCTTCAATTTCCTTCCCTCTCCTCTCCTGGTAATCCTTTGTGTATTGCATTCCTGAAGATAGCCTTTGTTGTTTCTACAACAAAGGGCAAATGTGAGTGTGTGTGACTGTGTGTGTTCTCAAGGATGCTTGGGACCATATCCCAGATATAAATGCAGGTGTGTATGTGTGTGTGTGTGGACAGAGAGCGTGCATTTGTATGTTTATGTGTGCATGTCTCCCCTGTGATTCCTGCCCCACCACTTAGGCCGGGGGTTTAATTGAATAGTCGAAGTGGTTGGATGCTCTCTGCTTCAGTGGTAGACACTACCCATAACCCCCCTCAGGTCACGCTAGGGGCTTGCCCGGGGCTATAAAACTTTCACTCATATAATCCTGTGCATGCTCTGTCCATAGGAGAGAGTGTAAGTAAATGGCTTAATATGTGTGTGTGTGTGTGTGTGTGTGTGTGTGTGTGTGTGTGTGTGTGTGTGGCGGCGTGTGTGGGAACAACAGAGAAAGAGAATCACTGAAGGTCAGCGTCCTTCTCATCTCCCCTACCCTCCTTCCAAGCACCATAGATCCACTTTTAATCTCCCCTCTGATCTCCCTGCGTGGTGTAAAGAGACCCAATATGGGCCTGAGCGTTGGTGCTATTGTACACCTTGAGTCAGACAATGCCTCGTCGCACCACACAGGATGAATGGGCCTCATAAATACTCCAAATGAAATGGGATCCATTCACAAGCAGCCATATAAGGCCAAGAAAGAGGACTGGTCTGAATATATTGTATAACCCACACCTCATAAAATGCATCCCTGCCAATACACTATTTTATTTTCTTTGTTTTTTATTCAGGTACTTCAGCGTCAAGGTCAGTGTTGGGAGGGTTACTTATAAAACGTCCACTACAGAACACATGCCCTAAACTGTCATTTGAAGTATATCCCATTAGATCACTTACACTAACATATTTTAAATACTTCAGATTAGTTTTCAAATTCTTCAAAATCATCTTTCTGAGCTTATTAGTCTGGTCTTATACAGCATGTTTGTACTTTTAAAACATTAAACACACAATTTATACTGTGATAGTTACTGGAAATGACATACAATACTGCCAAAAACAAGCAGGTTGCTATTAGCGATGATCATTTACCAGTAACTTTCAGCTCCCTGCTAAAGGCGGATTATGTGACAATGGGCCCCAGGGCACAGATATGTGAAGGGCCCCACCACTTCTGCTACAAAGGAGCAAGACACACAGACTTTTTGGTCATTTTGAGTCTCTTCCTGGTCGCTACATGTTAATTTCACTTTTCAGATTTTGCAAGTGAAGGCCAGGGGGCCCTCTGACACTTTGGGCCCCTGGGCCTGTGCCCTGTTCAGTAGTCCATCCATGTTCCCTGGTGATCGCCCTTCTACCATGCTGTCACCTTATTTAGGTTTTGTAGTGAAATGATGAAGTGTTGTGTAGGAAACTCTTCATTTCAACAAATCAGCATGGATGGATTACTGAGTGGGCCTTCAAGGGATTCAAATTACCACACAATGACCTGGAGGAGACAAAAGACCAAAAAGAACCTCAAAAAGACACAAAATAGCTACAAAAGCAGGCAAAACAACCACACAGAGACACAAAACAACTACAAAGAGGCATAAAATGACTGCAAAATGACCCCAAAGAGACACAAAACTACCTCAATGGGACACAAAATGACCTCAGAGAAACCCGAGCAACTACTAAAAGACACAAAACAACAACAGGGAGACACAAAATAACTACAAAAACACCTAAAATTACAAAGACAGGCACAAAATGACCACAAAGTGTAAAAAAAACACCAAAAAATTCTTGCTCCTATGGTGGAAGGGCCATTTGCATATCTGTGGCCAGGGGCCAATGTCTGATGATTCGCCCATGCAAATGAGTTGTTCTTTGTTCATTATGAAGCTTTCAAAGCGAACAACAGGAATAAACAGAAACAGGACTTCTGATAAAAGTTCAGGTCACAACGGCACGCTGTGTCACTCACGGCCAGCTGGAACATTCCAATAGAGTGTGCCAGTAAACCCAGAACTCTGTTAGCGCTTTTAGCACTTCCGGTTCTCTCGTCTAAAAGTCAATACGTTTTTTGAATGGGATTTTGGTAAAATGCCTCAAATAAGGTCTGTGGTTAACAGAAGCTTAAGCGAGTTTCAGGTTTTGTTCTACGACATAAAACATGTCAGTAAATACCCTACTTGTGAATTTTGAAGCTTTTACGTGTCGTAAAAAAGGCGGTTGCTAACAAGTTGCTCAATACGACTACAAACCCTGTCGGGGACAGTAAACGTCATCACCCCCGAACAGGCGAGAGTGCTGGCAGTCCGCCATTACAGCTTCTTATTTAGCTTAAACAGTCCGATTTCCCCATTATACAATGTTTTTAAAATAAAGCGACCGAAATCAGTTGAAAGCTTAGTGGCGGTGACGTCAAGAGTCAGGCGACCGTGGAGTAGTCATGTAGTCCGTTGAAGCCTAACGTTAGCTTTTTACTTCTGGCGATCGCATTTAATCTTCAAATGCGGTATGAAAGGTGTTCATATGTGAAGATTATCTCGCTGAACAAAACCTGTAAGTATCATAAACTTGTGTTAGCCACAGAGCTCATTTTCTGACATAATCCAAAACGCAATGCAAAAATCACATTCACTTTCTCTTCCGGGAACCAGTGCTATGCTAAACTTCCGGGTTTTGACGTCAGCCCTGGCACACTCTATTGGAAGCAATGCAAACAAACTGATACTCACTTGCATCACATTAAGTTAGGACACAATGTTAGAGCAAATAAAGCCAAAACAAAATAAAGTAATTCCTTCAAGTCATCTATTGTTAACAACAGTAACTGTTATCACGATACAATCAGTTTAAACTGTACTATATTTTGATATGACAGTTCATATATCCTATAAATTAGCCTCCCACGAATGCCATTACCTACCTAACGTAAAGTTGTGTAATTAACTTAAAGTTACAGAGGTTAGGTTTTGGAAAAGAAACATGGTGATGATGTATCTTTAAATGACTCAAAGTTCACACAGTTCTGAACAACGGTCTCATGGGGGAAAGTCCTGTAAGAAAGTCTTGAGATTTGTGATCCATCCACCACCCCAACTTGCGTCCCTATAAAGACCGCCATCTTCTTTACTCCAGTCAGAGCATTGGTCATTGGGTTAAATGCGAATTGCTGGCTCATGATTATATGGGATATGTACGAATTTTGGTGCTTTACTTTTTGTAGGACAACATGCGAACAGCGCATGAAAACAGCCTGAATCTGTTTCACCCAAACCCTGATCAGGGTGTATTAGAAGTCCAGCATAAAATTTTCTGCAATATTTTGGCACTTTTCTTTTAAATTTCTGGCATTTCTACTGAGATCTTTTTTTTTTTCTTTTCTTTTTTTTTTTTGGCAAAAAATCAAGTACCCATGAAAACAGGTGAATGGAACTGTACCACATGTTCATTTCTAAGTGCTTCAGAGCTGGGGTTACAAGCTCCTCAGTTTGCATGGGTCAATGTCTCCACAAACAGACACAACATTTAATTCAATTTTGGGTTTTTACGACAAACCTTTATAAGGGGAGCGACTGAAATGCTTACTTGGTAAATGAGAGTCTTCTTGAGGAAACAAAAATGAGTCAATGAGTCAAATCTCTCCCTTTACAAAGAACCTGTCTACATTGTTTTTTTGACAAATAAGGCTGCCTAAGTGAGTCTAAGATGGATGCCACCTCTCCAAAACACCGACTGACCCCGTCTCTTGTTCCATGTCTGTACCCGTCTGGGTGCACTCCCTGGTGAGAAAGCCCTTGAAAATGCTCTTCCTTGACTCACCTCTCCATCTCCCCCCCTCTCTGTTCTGTCAACTATATTCTCAAATTGAGCTGAGAATGAGTGGGAAGAGAGGAAAAGGGGGCTGCGAGATAGAGAGGGAGCGATGGAAAGAGGAGAGATATTAATAGTGACAAGGCAGAGCTATTGAGAGCCTGACAACACTACCTCTGCCTCTCTCTGAAGGTGTGGGCATGGGGTAATGGGTTGACGGTGACATCTAGAGATGGAGGGAATGAGGTAGAGAGGTAGATGAAGGGCTAATGCCTATAGACTGTGACCTCTGGGGAGTGAGATGCCATTATTCTGACAGGGTTGGGTTGAGAGGCCTCTAAAAGCCTGAGGTTCTAGCTCAGATCTAACTACCAACAGTCCCTAGACTAAGCTTGTAGGGGTTTGTCTGGATAAGTGGACCTGACAACCCCCAACAATGAGGTCTCCCTGCAGACTCACTACTCCACTGGCACACCGTTTAGTTCAGCCAAAGGTATGTCTGCAGGGATTTCCATTTGCTTCCTACAGGTGTTCTCATGTCTATGAATGTCACCATTAGGGTGGCAAGAACAAGCTTTTCGTCAAATGATCAGGCCGTTTTAGATGTATTAGTGAGGTGAGTCCCAGGAGTTCATACTATATCACTTCCCAACACATCATAAAAACAGTATCAGTGTTTCCCTCACATAGACTTGGGTGCATGGGTGTAGATTTCAGGGGGATGCAGGGAGAATCCCCCCCCAGTGAAAACACAATGTCGCAAAGGACTTTTACTTCAACAAAATTAAAGACATTTACACCATAAATTCATGCATAAAACGCATCCATTGGCGCATGGAAATTCCCCAGAATGCGGGAAATCTAGTGTTTGATGCTTGACCTTGACCTTGCTAGTACCAGCTTGGACCCCTTCTGCCTTCAGAGCTGCCTTAATTCTTGGTGCCATAGATTGAACAAGGTGCTGGAAACATTCCTCTGAGATTTTGGTCCATATTGACATGATGACATCACACAGTTGCTGCAGATTTGTCGGCTGCACATCCATGATGAGAATCTCCCGTTCCACCACACCCCAAAGGTGCTTTATTGGACTGAGATCTGGTGACTGTGGAGGCCATTGGAGTACAGTGAACTCATTGTCATGTTCAAAAAACCAGTTTGAGATGATCTGAGCTTTGTGACATGGTGCGTTATCCTGCTGGAAGTAGCCATCAGAAGATGGGTACACTGTGGTCATAAAGGGATGGACACGGTCAGCAACAATACTCAGGTAGACTGTGGAGGCCAGTGAAGTACAGTGAACTCATCATCATGTTCAAGAAACCAGTCTGAGATGATTTGAGCTTTGTGATATGGTGTGTTATCCACATCATCTTGACCATGTCTACATGCCTAAATGCATTAAGTTCCTGCCATGTGATTGGCTGATTAGCTATTTGTGTAAACAAGCAATTGAACAGGTGTACCTAATAAAGTGGGCAGTGAGTGTAACTGCCCTGCAGATTGCTAGCCTGGAAATCCAGACCCAAATCTAGAAAGATTTAGGGTTTGGCCATGAGTGATGAAAATGGCCCAACTCCAGGGGCGGCACCAAGCATGCATTTGTAAATATCACTACGACCAATCAGAACAATACACGGGGTGACGTATAGGCTTAGCTACCAGCGGAGCTAACTGGTAGATTAGACTCTTGCCGTATCTGGTCGGCAAAACAGCAAAAACGTCCTTCTTGCAAAGGAAAGACTCGAGCGGCGTCTTCTGTTCCTCTTTTAGAGAAAAGCCAAGTCTAACTCGTTCATTGTAGCGGCCAAAGCCGTTTCAAACAACTGATGTTCATCTGAAGCCATCTTGCTTTGCTGACTGATTCCGGACTTCGTTGTCGCAGTGCTGTTGTCATCTGTTTAGCTCGCCTCTGGCCCACCTACTGTATATCAGATACACCGATGTAATTGGTGCAGCTCGGTTTCATGGGCATAGGTAATGAGCATCATTACTAACTGCCAGAGTGACTCGCTGAGCAAATTCAAATTGTGCTCTCGCGAGAACTCTGGATTTCCAGGGTAGCAGATTGCACTGAGGTATATCAAATCAAACAATTAGAATAATACAAAAAATAAAAGCATTAACCGATGACAATACAGGATAATAACAATAATAATAATGATAATCAAATAAGACATTTATAAAAGAAACAGTTGGCTAAAATAAATAAAACAGATAAGTTTCAAAAAGTGTTTTAAAAACGTCACTGATTCAGCTAGCATCAGATCCTAATGCAGGAATTTCCACAGCTGAAGGGTGTTGATTGCAAAAGCCCGCTCACCTTTAGTTTGGAGCCGGGACTGAGGAGCAGCCAGCAGAGCCCTGCCTGAGGATCTGAGGCTGCGCCCTGGTTCATAGAGGAGCAGCATCTCAGCGGTGTAGCTGGGGGCTGAGCCATGAAGTGCTTTAAAAGTGATCAGTAAAACCTTTAAATCAATTCTAAACCAGTGAAGAGGCTAAAATAGGGCTGATAGGGTCATGTTTTCTAGTGTTTGTTAAAAGCCCAGCAGCTGCGTTTTGCACCAGCTGAAGCTGTGAGATGACTTTCTGGCTCAACCCTGAATAGAGTTGCAGTAGTCTAACCATGAAGAAATGAAAGCATGGATGACCTTCTCAAGATACAGCTGAGAGAAGAATGTGGAGTTCAGCAAAACCATGTAACCTTTATTTTTATTTACTGAATATTTCTATTAATTTTACATACTTTACATCATTCCACTCTTTTTCAATCACAGGTAGAGCTACTTCACTCTGTCTGTCTGTTTGGTTATGTGTGTGTATCTGCTTGTCTCCGTCACTCTTTTTGGACACTACTGACAAATTTGTGGAATAAGTATCTTAATTAAAAAACATACATTCACCGGCCATTCTTTTCAAATCATCTCAAACTGGTTTCTTGAACATGACAATGAGTTCACTGTACTCCAATGGCCTCCACAGTCACCAGATCTCAGTCCAATAGAGCACCTTTGGGATGTGGTGAAATGGGAGATTCTCATTATGGATGTGCAGCCGACAAATCTGTAGCAACTGTGTGATGTCATCATGTCAATATGGAGCAAAATCTCAGAGGAATGTTTCCAGCACCTTGAATCTGTGCCACAAAGAATTCTGCCGGCACGTCATGCCAGCCTTTTCCACCGGCTACCACTGTAAGTATATCTCAGACGTGTGGGAAACACTGCATATGATCACCCTGTGCTGCTTTAACCTGAGCTGACACGCAATAAAACGTGTATAGAAACAGACACCACATCCTTCGTCAGTATAGATCCACTCGGGGCTTATGTATGTGGAGAAATACAGTGTATGTGCGCTCAGTATCTTCTCAGCACATCTGAGGCAGCTTCAGCTTTGATGCAGTATAGATCAGATTGCTTGGATGCTTTCCTACAAGACCCCAAAGTGATGCATTAGTTGCAATGATACAGAACATCTGACGTGAAAGCACACGTGCACTGTGTTGTCCACATACACGCACCTCACTCTACAGAGCAGTTTAACACATCAGCGTCAAGATGAAAAGGGAAATTTGAAAATGTATTTGGGCGCTTGCTGACAAATAGTGCTATTGAGGCAGGGGTGACACTGCACACGGTCAACTGCAAACTAAGATTTATATTTCATGGCAGAGGCAGTGTGTGTAAATGCTCCTCTTCCCTGATGATATTTTCACACTCACTGCTCCAGCTGTGCTCCCATCATGGCGAGGAGGAGGGGAAAAAAACCTGTGGATCTTCCTTATCGTGTGTCTCTATCCGTAATGGCCCTGTCATGTTTGAACAGAGTCAGAATAACAGAGATCTATGTTTGAAAGCCGGCAAGCTATTACTATAACAGATAGACGAACAGAGCATTATGCTAAAAGGGGCTATGTACACATAGCGGCTGTATAAAAGCGAATGCAGCTGCAGGAATAAACAGCAGCCGTACATTTTTCCATTTGCATAATGGAAGAGACTGTGGCTGTCACAGCGTCACAGTTTAAGGAGGCAACGGAGAAAACAAAACATGTGAAATGTAGAGCTCCTAATGTGAGACATGAAGACAGTTTTTAATTTATTTATGTTCTTTGATCATATGTTGTAGGAGAGGCCCACCGAGGGCCAGACTTTTCCTTTTGTTCGCTTGCCTTTCACATCACTGCAAGCTTTTTAAAGCTGCTGTCTCTATCTTCATTCTTGCTCAGTGAGTGTGTCGACTTAGAAATCAGGTTGATCAGGTTACAAAGGAAATTGTACATCATGTTAACACTGACTGTACTAAACCTGTGATACAGATTTTTACAAATCTGTGTTTACATGCAGCAGGTTCATCATCACTTTTCCTCTACTCTCAACCTTTACTCATCATAACTATATTAGTGAGACAAAATGCTGCTTCCTGATCCTTTTATTTATTTTTTGACAGAGTGCAAATGTGTCTGCATTTTAACTAAAGATGTGTCAACAGTTAACTACCTTATTACCAGTGTTAGACTTAAAGAATCTCCTCATCATCAGTTCCAGCACTGGTGTCAGACCCGATTGGAAAACCAGTTAGCAGTGTTGGAGAAGCTAATCTGAAAGCATGGCTTTGCAAGCTATTAATTACTTCACAGCGAAAGCTTAACTCCAACAAAACTAGGCTTGGGAGAAATCTGATTTGGTTTACTAACGTTACTAAAACTTCTTTGTATAAAAGTATCTTTGTATCCTTATTAAATTGCCAATACAAATACCCTGTTTAAAAAAAAAAGTCACATCCCAGCAAAAAATGGCACTCAATTGAGTTTATGGCAAAATGTGCCCACTTAATCACAGGTCATATATAAACCAAAATTAAAATGATTGTCTCACACTTTTATGCCTTCGTGAACGAGGCAAGATGCACTTACAGTTTATATCCATGCCTATGAAAACATGGATGCTTCACACACATCTTCAACCAGGCAGCACAGAAGATCTATACAATCATAACAGTTTCAAAATGGACACCCGAGATTAGTATTTCAGCACCTGAACAAAAGTCTCCCCTTCTGTTCCTGAGATATGGTCAGAAAAGTGTTTTTGCAGAGCGTTATGATGTCACAGTGAAGGTGACCTTTTGGATGTAAAATGTCATCACGTCATATTTTTTTTCCTACAATACATTTGTGTGAAAATTCGTTATAATTAACGTATGACATCTTGAGCTATGGCCGAAAAACTTCCTGTGAAGTCACAGTGTCCTTGACCTCTGACCATGCAATTCTTATCAGTTCATTCTTGAATCCAAGTGGATGTTTGTGCCAAACTTGAGCAAATTCCCTCAAGGCCTCCTTGAGATATCACACCCACAGGAATGAGACAGACAAGGTCACAGTGACCTTGACCTTTGACCTGTGGTCACCAAAATCTAATCAGTTTAACATTGAGTCCAAGTAGACGTTAGTGCCAGAATGGAATGGACAACCCAAAAACCTTACGCAAAGTGTCACCAATCCAGTATCTGAAATGACTTCCCTTCACTTAAGGTGTTCTTGAGATGTCGCATTCATAAGAAAGAGATGGATGTAAGGTCACAGTGCCCTTGGCGTATGACCACCAAAATCAAATCACTTCATTGTTGAATCCAAGCAGATGTTTGTGCCAAATTTGAAGAAGTGCCTTCAAGGTGTTCTTTAGGTATTGTGTACACAGCAATGAGACAGACAAAGTCACAGTGATATTTGATCTATGGCCACCAAAATCTAATCAGTTCATTGATAAATCCAAGTGGATGTTTGTGCTAAATTTGAAGAGATTCCCTCAAGGTGTTCTTGAGGTATTGTGTACACAAGAATGAGACAGACAAAGTCACAATGATCTTTGACCTTTGACCACCAAAATCTAATCAGTTGACTGTTAAATCCAAGTGGATGTTTGAGCAAAATTTGAAGAAATTCCCTCAAGGCACTCTCGAGATATCAACATGGAACGCTGAACGGATGGCCTAACAGACAACCCAAAAAGAATACCTCTGGTTATCACTAGTAAAGAGGCATAAAAATCATTCCCTTCCTTTCATTGCCAAACAAACATTTGTCGTTTTAAGTGATTAACGATACAAAAATGGCAAAAAAGTTACTTAAATCACTGTACATATGTGAATGTAGACGAACTACCAGCAAGCTACTGTAAAATGTAGATAAACTAGCGCTGTAACTACATGTAGTTTACTGCTCACCAACACTGCCAGTTACATGAGTGCAGGGCCAAGACGTCAGCTTTCTCCAGCAGACATGTAGCTGGGTAATGAGATGTCTCTAATCCCGTACCAAGATTACAGAAACCAGGTTTCTCATTTATGTGTCATCTAAGAAATCAGGTTACTGCTATAAATTGCCAAGAACCCGATTACTTAAGATAAGAGCATGTAAAAATCAATGGCTGTCTCTGCTACCGGAATGTTAAAAGTATGCCTCGCCTCAGTCTCCTTATTTTTTCCCCACCAGCTCCTCTTACGAGTTCCACCGTGTTACAGTGGGTGGCCTTTAACACGACAATCAAACAGCACAGTCGCCCCTCAACGGCTTACTAAAGGGTAAAAATGTAATCACTAATGAAATATAAAATGATGAAAAGAAGATGGAGAAAAAAAAGATTGGGCCAAAGGCTTGTCTTTTACATCTGCTGCTCTCCCCTCCCCTTCTCCTTTTCCTTTGCGCTCCTCCAAGGTGCCAGACGCCTCGTTGAGCTGGCAGAGCTACAGAGCGAGTGAGGCAACATCAGAAAGAGAGACAATGAAAAGAGAGGAGAGGTTCAGTGAGGGCCCAATGGCTAGCTGGCCTCAGGCGATGAATCGGCATCAACTCTCCAGGAGGAGGCTGCTTGCATTCAGCGGACGGCTTCAATAAGGGCCAAACAACTTTACTCAGAGAAGGTTGTGAAACCTCTGCTGATATCATACTTTGCCTCCCACCTGTGCCGTACAACTGGGGTTAAGGGCTCAAAGACGCAAGGTTTGTATCATGTGTTATTCTGCCTTTGGAAATGTGCACTCGTATCAAGACATAGAAAAGAAGATGAGAATAAGGAGAGCCAAATGCCTCTACGCTGAATATAAACTCCATCTTCTGTATTTAATATCAAAACACAGGAGGGAAAATACTGTCAGAGATGTGTGTGTGTGGAAACTTGTATTGATTTATTATGTGCTTTAATATTTAAAAAAAAAAAAAAAAAATCAGCAGTGCGGTTTCAGTGTGTCTAAAAGTGGAGAAGTTTGAAGGTTCGATACTGAATAAATCTGGTGCAGTTTACTGTCAAAGGTGCTGGAACTTCCATGAAAACAGAATATTTGTCTGGCTGCTAATTTCCTAGGTGATATAAACAAAAGTCAGCATTCAGTTGTCTGCGCGCCTCCCAGCCTCTGTTGTGACTAAAAAGGCATTTAAATAAATACTTTCTTCTTTATCATCTGTGCCAACGACTTTACAAAATGCAGTGCTGCTGGAATTGCAGGTGGGGATCCAAAATAGGTCACAGCCAGGCCTGTTCACGCAGGATGTCACGAGTCAGCGTTTTCTAGTTAATGTGTTCACTGGATGTGAATAAAAATGTGCACATTGGTTTTGTCAAACATCAATGAACAATCTGTGCTGAAAATTAACCAAAATTTGTCTTTTGACTGAAGGCTGAAAATTCCCAATTCATTTTCAACCAAGAGCACTAAACTGTCAAAGTGTATCAAAGGTATAATATGCAGGATTTCCCTTAAAAACACTACATGTAGACTCAGACAAAAGCAATCCCTCTAAATCATCACTTATGACCCAGTAGAAGTGTGTGGCGGCGTATCTATCTGCAGAGACTCTGCCCTCTGACTGTGTTTTCTTATTTTCTTTTCATTCTTCTGTGTATGGGATGTTCCCGAGCAGAGTGCGCAGGTGAGGTCGGGACTTTGTAAAAAGGTACAGACCAGATGCCAGACTGTAAGGAGCACACATCCAAGAGGAAGCTATGAAAATGTATATATATTGAAGGCGAAACACCAAGAAAACAATGCAAGCTTGTTCAAAAACAAGAGTGAATCTGGGGTTGGCTGACACTGGGCGAGAGGTGGAGTACACCCTGGACAGGTGGCCAGACTATCACAGGGCTGACAAGTCACCCATTAACCTAACCAGAACGTCTTGTGGTGGCGAAAAGGCCCAGAATGAGGCCCAGAAGTACTTGACCTTAAGTTAAGTACTTCAGATTTTGTCATCAAGTCTTTTTTCAATAGTCTTTGGACTGTGGGAGGAAGCCGGAGTACCCTGAGAAAACCCACACTGACATGGGGGAACATGCAAACTCTGCACAGAGGGACTCCTCCACCCCAGGGTTCAAATGCCCCACCCTAGCTTCGAACTAGGAACTCTCTTGCTGTGAGGCGACAATGCTAACCACTGCACCACCATGCTGCCCAGTTGGTTACAACTTCAACCTATTGCCGCATGATATACCAAGGAACTATGGGAGGTTTATAGAAAGTATATACAATATTCGTACCCTCTCTATGATTCATAAGTTGTCTGAACATTGCTGTCAACATGGATGTGGCTGAGCTAGCAGATAACGGTGCTAACAGAGCAAACAGTACTAACAACAGCAGTAGTGCTGACAGAGCTAACAGGGTTAATGGGGTGGAACAGCCTCCATGACAATGCAGAGCTTCATTTAAGTTGAATGTGACTGAAGCACAGGTTCTGCTGAATCACCATCAATCCCAGCTGTAGCTGTGGGTATAAGCCTGTCATTGGTCAACTATTTCAAATAAGAAATTCCTGTGTATCACTGTTTTCAAAATCCCCATCACTACAATGAAACTTGTCCCTCACAGCCAGACCTTACTTTACGTTAACGCTAACGTACGGTAAAAGCCTCCAAGCTTGCAACCTACAGTACAGGCCAAAAGTTTGGACACACCTTCTCATTCAATGCGTTTTCTTTATTTTCATGACTATTTACATTGTAGATTCTCACTGAAGGCATCAAAACTATGAATGAACACATGTGGAGTTATGTACTTAACAAAAAAAGGTGAAATAACTGAAAACATGTTTTATATTCTAGTTTCTTCAAAATAGCCACCCTCTGCTCTGATTACTGCTTTGCACACTCTTGGCATTCTCTCCATGAGCTTCAAGAGGTAGTCACCTGAAATGGTTTCCACTTCACAGGTGTGCCTTATCAGGGTTAATTAGTGGAATTTCTTGCTTTATCAATGGGGTTGGGACCATCAGTTGTGTTGTGCAGAAGTCAGGTTAATACACAGCCGACAGTCTTATTGGACAACTGTTAAAATTCATATTATGGCAAGAACCAATCAGCTAACTAAAGAAAAACAAGTGGCCATCATTACTTTAAGAAATGAAAGTCAGTCAGTCCGGAAAATTGCAAAAACTTTAAATGTGTCCCCAAGTGGAGTCGCAAAAACCATCAAGCGCTACAACGAAACTGGCACACATGAGGACCGACCCAGGAAAGGAAGACCAAGAGTCACCACTGCTTCTGAGGATAAGTTCATCCGAGTCACCAGCCTCAGAAATGGCAAGTTAACAGCAGCTCAGATCAGAGACCAGATGAATGCCACACAGAGTTCTAGCAGCAGACCCATCTCTAGAACAACTGTTAAGAGGAGACTGCGCCAATCAGGCCTTCATGGTCAAATAGCTGCTAGGAAACCACTGCTAAGGAGAGGCAACAAGCAGAAGAGATTTGTTTGGGCCAAGAAACACAAGGAATGGACATTAGACCAGTGGAAATCTGTGCTTTGGTCTGATGAGTCCAAATTTGAGATCTTTGGTTCCAACCGCCGTGTCTTTGTGAGACGCAGAAAAGGTGAATGGATGGATTCCACATGCCTGGTTCCCACTGTGAAGCATGGAGGAGGAGGTGTGATGGTGTGGGGGTGTTTTGCTGGTGACACTGTTGGGGATTTATTCAAAATTGAAGGCACACTGAACCAGCATGGCTACCACAGCATCCTGCAGCGACATGCCATCCCATCCGGTTTGCATTTAGTTGGACGATCATTTATTTTTCAACAGGACAATGACCCCAAACACACCTCCAGGCTGTGTAAGGGCTATTTGACCAAGAAGGAGAGTGATGGAGTGCTGCGGCAGATGACCTGGCCTCCACAGTCACTGGACCTGAAGCCAATCGAGATGGTTTGGGGTGAGCTGGACCGCAGAGTGAAGGCAAAGGGGCCAACAAGTGCTAAACACCTCTGGGAACTCCTTCAAGACTGTTGGAAAACCATTTCAGGTGACTACCTCTTGAAGCTCATGGAGAGAATGCCAAGAGTGTGCAAAGCAGTAATCAGAGCAAAGGGTGGCTATTTTGAAGAAACTAGAATATAAAACATGTTTTCAGTTATTTCACCTTTTTTTGTTAAGTACATAACTCCACGTGTTCATTCATAGTTTTGATGCCTTCAGTGAGAATCTACAATGTAAATAGTCATGAAAATAAAGAAAACGCATTGAATGAGAAGGTGTGTCCAAACTTTTGGCCTGTACTGTACATGCTAAAATATATTTAAATGCTTTATGTGGCATTCATTTGCAGTGATTTAGCCATTTTCAGGCCAGGGCTTGCCTCCCAACATGCAAAAGTGCCACCAAAATAAGCTCCCACCCTACACTATTTTGCCAGGAACCACTGCTCTATCCTGGGCTGAAAGCCACCCAGACGATTGTGATTGGTTTAAGACATAAAAAACAGAGTCTCTTTCTTTCCTACTTAGTACGAAATTCTGATTCCAATGGTTATTATTATCATCACTACCTGGAGCTCGCATAAATGGAGCCTAGGTTTGTTAAAGGTGGCATTGCTGTTTGGGCTGAGAAAGCCTGTGAATTTATCTTCTCTGTCTCCTTTAACTTTAGCTTATATTGGAGTTATGATATGTAGCATGTGAAAAAGGGTATGGTGAACGTGCTAGGAAGGGTAGTATCGGCACAGTCGCTACCTGGAGCTCGCATAAACAGAGCCTGGGTTTGTTGAAGGTGGCAGTGTTGTTTGGGCTGAGAAAGCCATGTGTAATGTAAGGTAAAGGAGGTTGTTGGGTTGGTGCGGGGAGCAGTGAGAGCTGGCATTAGGGGAGTGTCTCTGGGACGCCAGAGATCACTGTCTAACCTCCTGGATGTGTCGTGGGACCAACTAGACAAAACACTGGTGAAAGGAGGTTCCCACCCGATGACCCCAAAGACATGTTAGTTATCACTGCTCACTGGTCTGTATAGTTAAGCCTTGCCATAATAGCTTATCATAGGGCTTAGGAGGTTAGTCACTGTGTGCTGATCCTTTCTCTAGAGCACAAATTTCTTGTGTTTATTTGAATTGTTCAAACCCAAAAGTGATATTGCTTTAGATTATCTAAAGCACTTCATTTAAAGGTAAAACCAGAGGTAACACACCCCAAATGTTTGTAATAATCCCTGTAAAGGAAAAAGTATATATGCTAAACTACTGGTATGGAGCTTAAAGTTGAATCACAAAGTTTATCTGTAAACACTGACGGATGTTGGATGGATGATGATGTATGTAGCAACTTCACCTTTGTATTCTCCTCCAACAAAGTTTTGCCCAACTGCTCGTGTCTTTTCCCCCAACTGACTTCTTCTGAGCCACATTTCCAGATCTCAGCAATTAATTAGCAAGCACAGTGTTATTATTACTGATAGGAGTGACGGCCAACACTATGAAAATAAGACCCAGATTGTATAAAACTGGAATTTCAGTCAAATCAAGCCAGATAGCAATTAGTATGCATGGCTTTGTGGGTTGGAATCCTGGCCCAAACTATGTTCTCTCTCCTCTTTACACTTGTCATTATACGGATAGTAAGTATGTGAGCCAGAATGCTTCACTGATGTACTCTTCCTGCCCGTCTCTGTGACTGTGCCTTGCTGAAAAGCTCTGTCAGAAGGGTCTGACATAACAGTCCCTCCATCTGTCTCCTTCCGTCTCGCTCATTGCAGTTCTGAGGGTATAAATGAAGACTGAGACGAGTGAGAACACAGGACGCCTCCTCTAGCTATGCCTTTTGTCCTCTCCTCCCTACCTCTCAGTTGATCGATATGCCGCTGTAGGGAGAGCCATGGAAGTTTGGATCAATCTAACTACTGCTGGGAGCTACCGTCACAGGATGAGGGGAGGGAGAGCCGGAGACTGAGGACGTAGAGGGAAACAGGAGACAGTAGGAGAGGGAGGGGAAAGCAAAAGAGGAAAGGCGGGACTGAATGTTTCAACATAAACTAAATAAAGAGGAAGAGGAAAACAGGGTGCTTGGGGGGTCACATGATCAATAGTCAAGTGATACTTGCAAAATATCGCTTGAGAAAACTGGATCATAAGTCCAAACATAGCAAGGATATAAATAAAATAAAAAACAACTCTCAAGGAAGCTTGTGTTGGTGCTCAGGTGCAAGCTGTGATCGTACTGGAGAAGCTGCTGTCCATGATGCTGCACAGCAAAACACATCCATTTTAAAAAGCCATTTTATTCCACATTCAGCCTTTGAGACATGGTTATCCGAAAATAAGAAAGCACTCTGAGAGTTTGTGCTTGTTCTCATGCGCAGTTTAGATTGTTTTGAGGATTGGAGTGGTATAAGGAAAACTTGAAAGCTGCTTGAAAATAGCTGATTTATTGAAGAAGCAGCTTTTTTTTTTTTTTTTTTTTTTTTTTTTTTTAAATACATAAAAGTTTCAGCTCAGGAAAAGACGAAAATCACTGGTTGAAGACTGAATGGAGAATTTATTGCAGTGAGGCTCAGCCTAATGTGACACTATCTCACGCTGATTAATGACATTGACGGTGCCGACACCTGTTGATTTGACTTTGCAGTATACCGTGCACACTGTGTGTCCCCGTTAGGCTGAAACAAGCTTCTGTGGATGTCACTGTGTCAGCTTAATCGTCTGCTAGACTGCATCTCTTGAACAATGAATATATATGGGTCCCGTTTTTCTTCACTTTCTTCATTATTTCAACAATTGGGGTCAACCTAAGGCCGTCGCCATAGTTGCAATACTGACAAGAAAACAGTAGGGGATGGCGAGCAACTGCCACAACCGCTATTTCCACATTTGTCTTTTTCATAGGAGCACTATGTATTTACACTCTGCTACAAATACCAGCAGCATGTTTGGTGTTTATTTTTCTGGTCACTGAGAAATTAAAGGTGTTAAACTTTGGCAGCCGCTCATCGCTGTCACTTTTTACCCAGCCATCCAATTACAGTGGGGGAGGGGCAGGACAAATACCACAAAGACCAAACGTCACATCACTAAACTACAACAATAATGAAGGAGAAATTAACATTTAACCCACATAGACTTGCACGTTCGCCCCTCTCCTGACATACTTCAGCCTTCACTTCATCCAGAGCAAGTACTCTACCTGCCGACATTTTTAATTCGGCAGATATTCTGAATCAAGGCAATCTGATGCAACAAAAGCACCATCCATCCATCCATCCATCCATTTTCAACCACTTATCCAAAGTTGGATTGCAGGGGCAGCAGGCCGAGCAAAGCACCCTAGACATCCCTCTCCCCAGCAACACTTTCCAGCTCCTTCAGTGGACCCCAAGGTGTTCCCAGGCAAGATGTGATATGTAATCACTCCAGCGTGTTCTGGGTCTGCCCCGGGGCCTCCTACCAGTGGGAAGTGCCCGGAACACCTCCAGCGGGAGGCGCCCAGGAGGCATCCTGATCAGATGCCCGAACCACCTCAAATGACCCCTTTTGACGAGAGGGAGCAGCGGCTCTAATCCGAGCTCCCTCTTGATGTCTGAGCTCCTCACCCTATCTCTAAGGCTGAGCCAGGCCACCCTTCAACCAACCAAAGCAGCTCAGCTGAAAGAGATAAATGCTGCGCCCTTTATTGCGCCTCATTCTCACATAAGTATTAAATTTGTTGAAAATTTGACATCTTTGTCGTTCTAAAAGCAACAACACAACAACTTTTTTCTTTTCCCTTCACTTATTCTAATATCTGAACTTGCGTATCATCCAAAACAGAGTACCGATTTGATCCATTAAGCAGTAAAGTCCAACGCTTTTGACAACATAAGTGTTGGTCATCCAGAACAATGAATTCAACAGTTTTGTTGGTGGTCTTTGTCTATTTTGGACTGTCTTTGTGATTTTTTTTGCTGTGGTTCATCCTGTTTTTTCTCCTTTGCTTTGGTGAACTTGGCGTGCTCTTTCCTGTGATGCGTCTTCAAAGGCTTTATAAAACTGCTGATGTTGAAACTGGCAACACTAGCGCCACCCCTCGAAAATATGACCTCGCATACAAATTGGCTTTTCAGTGGTGGGACTTTTTAAAATATTGTCGAATTGCTGATGGCTTACTTTACATTATTTACCATAGTTAGTTCTTCTTTGCCGCTCTAAAACAGTAGTTGCCAGTGGCTGCAAAGCGCAACCTGGTGTGTAGGCTACTGTTTCAGAGCCAAGAACGAGAACTCATTTCCAGGAAAACTGCCATGTTATCCAGGTGTGTACTTTAAAGTTCATTAATAAATCACGTGGTACTGGATTGGTGCATAGACTTCTGTACTTGCCAATACCTGATCCAGCATTTCAGGCAGAATTGGACATCTCCCTGATACTAATATTTGTATCAGAATAACTCAAAATATATCTAATAACAAGCCACCCTTAATTACTGCAGGGAACATTTTTTCACTGTGACAGCTGTAGGTGTGAATTCATATAACCTGCCTACATTTATTCACTTCATCTTTATTGAATTCAAAAAAACACCAGGTTTCATGCACTACTTTTAGGAAAACATACTAGAAATAAGGCACTGTGGAAGGACATGCAGAGGTGTATTCTTTATGTCACCACAGCAGCACAGATATTGCTGTTTCTATGAGAAACAATGCAATTTACTTTGAGGGTTATGTGTGTTATTAGTGGAAACTGAAATAGAGGGTTTCAGCTGAATTGGTATCCCGTGTGTGCATCCCAGTGCAAATGTTGTAAGCGAGGGTTGTATTTACCTTAATGAGGGCAATCAGCATGATCACTGCTTTCAAAGGCGTTTAATAAGGCTTATTTTTAGTTCATGTCTTCTAAAGGTGGCTTATTACCAGCTGAGTATGAGCATTTCTTGAGAGTAAAGATGGATTATTTTTCACTCCATAATAATCCATCTTGTTTTCCCTGTAGGATAGGGAAGATAGATTTTCAATATGAAATATTGTTGTGGGCAGGAGTGGGAGGGCACCTCTGCAGGAGCAGACAGTAATAGTCAGAATTTGATGAAGAGTCCCATTCAGAGAGTCTCAAACTAGTTAACATTCAAAAGGTAAACTTCTTGATTTAAATACAAGTCATTCCACAGAAAAAAAATTGATCTACTGCAGTAAAATTGTTGCTTACAGACGGACGGCAAGCTTCAATTACCCTTCAGGTTTTAATTGGTTTAAGGGTAGATAGTGGCTGGATGCTCAGGGGCCATGTAGAACCATGGTTACACGTCTTTTCAATGTGACTTTTGTGATTGGATACGCCAGATCGGAACTCTGCTGTGTCCACATTTGACACTTAAATGCAACCTGTCTGATCAGATATATTCACACATGGATATATTACCTGCTCCTTGTCTGCGGACAATGAATATAAACTGTGTTTTCTGTTTAAAAAGTACAAACGTAGGAAGATAAACTATCAAGTACGCACTCATCTTTGAAGTGCTCACATCTCCAGTAGGCTATAAGTATGTCGTTTTTTACATGACCGAACAAAGGTGCGTATTTAACAGATTCAGCGTTGGACAGAGAGCGATGCTCTCTTGCTGTTAGGACATGGTGGTACACCTACATATTCTCAGAGGGCAATATTTTTGAAAACATTATGACTGAAGAGATTTGAGCTGGCAGCGTACAGCGCTGTCAGACCACAGTGTGATAAGACAAAGGGTCTCAGCTGTGCTCCAGCCCCGGTCTTCCCTTAGCACCTGCTCAGGAGAGGAACTCCTGGGTGGTGGAAAGATGATGTGAGACCTACGTTTGATGAATTGCTCATATTGTACCCACATGACCACAACTCATCAAGATCTGAACTCCAGACCAGGCCACTTCTACACCTGTTCCAGATGATCGGATCCCAACATGAGCATGATCCGATCTCGGCATGTACAGACTTGACAGTTAATTCGTCCTGGTATGATCGGATGACAAAAGTCGCATCAAAAAGCAAATGTAACTACAGCCTATGACTGGTCAGCCAATTGTCATTTCGAAGTCGTCAAATACCGGCACTTTGTCAGTGATTTTGGTGTCAGACATTGACAACCAAAGCCACCTTTCACAGCGGTATGACACGCCACCAGGTGGCATCAGTTTCTAACACAGCGGGATGGAACCTTTTGCAGTGTTATCACATGCCACTGGTTGGCAAAACAGCACCTGTTGCAGTGGTATGGTCTGCGGACAGGCAGCGTCAGGTCATAATGCAGCCAGACGGCACCAGTCGTGGCGGTATGATATGCCACAGGAAGGTGTCAGATTGAAACTCTGCCGGTAACGATGTAAAATAAGGAGCTGGACAGTCCCTATAGGGAGGGCGGTAGGGATGGTGGATGAGTCCAGCAAACCCTGGACTTTCACCTGGGAGCCCACTGTTCGCTCCCCAGATGAATGTAGAGTCAAACCATTAGTTTTTTTCTTAAACCTAACCATGTGCTCTTGTTGCCTAAACCCAACCATGTGTTTTTGTTGACGTCCTGGCATTGCTAGTGGCGTCCCAGGAACCATAACAGCACACGAAGGGAAGTGCCTAGCGCGTAATATATTGATGTGAAAGTTCCCTGACAAAGCCGCGATATGTGACGACTTGGGATGGGAACGTGTTGGACTGGTAGCAGTGCATTAATGCAGTGTGTGATGCTTAATTTGTTGTACCTCTCAGTGATCTGAGATTAAGTATGGGTAGATGTTTCTAAACTTTACACCCAAAACCAATTACTTGGATTCAATATTAAAAACATCTACTTAGTATTCTGGTATTCGCGCACTGTCTGAAACAGGACTACTACTACTCTGGTCTGCAGGGCATGACCGTTGGTTCAGTGTGTGTTTGACTCTGAATGCCACAGACAACCTTATCGATTTGTTCGGTTGGGTCAGCTGTACAAAATTACATGGCACTATTTTGCTCAAGCCTCGCTCTAAAGTTTGGTAACAGCCATGAGCCTGGAATGAGTAACGTCTCTTACAATGAAGCTGCCAAAGAAAAGAGAAAATAGAAATGAGGCGAGTGGAGAGATTGAGAATCGGGTTTTCCAACTGAACCGTTCTTAGATACACAGCCTGAGGGGGAAAACAAAAAAAGAAAATTGTTGGGTTTTTTTTGCCCGCGCTACTGATCTTCCATTCAACTCCTCCTCAATTTCCTCTGCCTTTGGTATTACCCCTTCTGTCGGCATTATGACTAAAAGCATGCAGAGTCAAGGATAACAGAATCAGCATCAGAAACATGATAAAAACGATAACATAGACAGAGGAAAAAGAGAGTGAATCATGCCTGCTTCTCAAGGCAAGCCTCCGGAGACATGGAGCCTGCATCTGCAAAGCCAGACAGAATGGATCTGTGTAAGAATTAAAACAAAAATTAATCAAAAAGGATATGAAAGTATCCTCTTATAACCCGCTCTCTCTCGGTTTCTCTCTCCCAACAACAGAGCTGAAGTCTGGCTTTGAGAGCTCTGATTTTGAGTCCACAGTGGGAACCAGAGATAGATTGCCATGACGGGGGCCCACAATGAAACCACATGATGCCGGCTAACGCTAGGGTTAAAAGACCGGCTGTTCTGAACAGAGGACCATAAGCTGTCCATTTCATCTGAACAAGCAGCCTTGAGATGGCAGCCTGATGATGGACAAAAGAAATTAGAAATTCAGTGTAGTTCTAAAAGTCAACTTCAGAACCCAGAGCAGCACATGGTACTTGAACCAAAAACTAGAAATGTCAAAAAGATGTTTGCTCATGTTTACTTCTGTGCCTATGGAAATTGGCTGCATCTTAAATTTTTGTGGTCCCTGGCCATCAACAACAAATTTAATTTCCCTGGCCAGGTTTCTTGTTGATGTGATTTTGTTTTGGAGCAGGTTTACTACCTGGCATATTCAAATATATAAAGTAGAAGTTGATAAAAGCCTTTTATAGTGTCACTGTTTTCTTGGGGCACGTGTCTCCCTACCTGATTCAAAATGTATCTAGACACACGGTTCCCTATCTGATGCAAAAATACAGATTTTAATTTTTTGATAACAGAAGTGTGACTACAATAAATCAATTTCCTCAACGGGCTATTTCTTCCACCAAAATGAGAAACACCCCTGAAAATTTTGTCTTCTGCCACACCAATAGTAGCAAACATGGACACTGAAACACTGGCTAACTTTTGCTAACAACAGTATTGCAGGAAGTTCTAAAACATCCTAAAACGTCCTAAAAGATTATCTTGCTGAACAAAACGTGTAAGTATAAACTTTTGTTTGCAACAGAGCTTATTTTCTGCAATATTCCAAATTCAATGGAAAAATACCATTGACTTTTTGACAAGGGAATCTGGGCATTGCAAACTTCCATGCTGGCCCACAAAATAAACGTCACACCTGCAGCACGCCGTTGCTACAAACAGGATAAAGGTGGCTGGGTATTAATAATTTTAATTCCTGGGTCAGTTGCTGCCTTCAAATGGAGTCGTGTTTACAGTGAGAGTTCATATGATCACCCCCTTCTTGTGGTGTTTACGACTTTGTAAGTAGAAATTAAAGCTCAGAGTTCATGAGTTGTGATGTGTTTGCTGACATTTTCAGAACTGGTGGAGTCCATGGAAGTTCATTTTTCGGTGGATGGTGAGTAAATATATTGTTATTTTAGTTGTATACAACTTTTCTTTGTACTTTTATAATATGTCTTAGGAAAATGTTGATATTCCCGGCTGCTTCCTCATTGCTGTTGCATTTCCTGCATTATGTTACCCGCTCGTTAGCTTGCTAAATTGTTAGCCTTGTTGTAGCGGTGTTCTCACAACTTGAACACTTAGCATAATGTGTACACAACTTCTCATGTTCCAAAATCTCACAAGTTCCATTTTAAGGCAGCAAGTACCATCCCCCTGAATCTGTTTTTTTTATACAATGCTGTATGGTTGCATGTCCCAGTAAATGGCTTATTGCTAAATGGCTTCAGTAAATGGGAGAAGTTAAAGGCCAGCTGTATCATTAGCATTAGCTGCTAACGCTTTACTTGCCTTGTGTTGTATACTTCATGATACAATTGAATTATGCATGCATGTGACTTCGGCTGCCAGGAAGTGCACTGGGCTCTGAAGCCAATTTTCATAGTGGCCAAACGGTGCAAATACACCTGCTGGGTTTGTTACATGATGCCCTGCGGCCCAAAAAGACTCTGTCCCATTGACATACATGGATAAAGAAATGTCTGTTAATCAGTATATACTTTTTTTTTTTTTTTGCGTATCACAATGACTGCGAAAGAACTCGGACTTGGAAAGTCTAGAAGAGCACCACGAAACCAGATGCAGCTGGCACAGCTGGCAAAAGTTAGCCCCTCGGCTACACTGGGCAGTGCTCGGCCGTTGTAAGTCTCTAGTGTACATGTTCTTTGGGCCGCACAATGCAGAAGTAGTGCCTATCATCCTGGATCATCCGTGTAATTTCATTTTTGGCTTTATGCGCCACTGAGCAACTCTCATAGGAATCAACAGGACCCCGCATTTATCGCTGTATCCAGTTCTCTTAATACATCCATGACTAAGAAATGTAGTAAGCTAGCAGAAAAAGGGTGGGTCTTCATGCAGAATTTGGGTTAAATTTGTGGGACACTCTTTTCTCCCACCATTTGCTGTTAGCATTAGCCAGCTTGCTTTATCAAAAAGGGTGGGTTCAGCCATAAACAAATACGTTTTCTCACTTTGCTGCTAGTAGTATCTAGCCATGCAGATAGTTTTGGTTTTATGAAGTTGTTTTTTGAGATTTCCACCTTCACCTCTCTACAGTGGAGGTACACAGATATATGAGGTGCTCACACGGAGCCAAAAAACTAAATGTCAAAAAGAGGTTTACTGAACTATCTACTCTTATTTCATCTTTCCCCCTTTTCTGTCCACTCTATGCACATCTTATTTCCATTTCTCTGTGTGCTCCTGTCTCTTCGTGTCTCCTCGGCTTTCCTTGTTTTTTCTATCTTCCTCTCTCTATATGCCTCTTTCTCTCTCGTTCTCAGGACATGCAGATGACACGGGGCTTGGCCAGACAAAGTGATTCCACAGTGCCGAGGTCTGCCAGGCAGAGATAGCTTAGACACAGTGTCACCGCTGTTAGCTAGATGCAGGCTTCAGAGAGAAGGAAGACCCGAGCCGGAGTGAGGAGGGAAGAAAGAGAAATAGGGGTAAAGGAGAGGTAGTAAAAAAGAGACCTGGCAAAACCAGAGGATGGAACCAATGTTCAAATGCAAACAGAGTTCCAGTATATAGCTTTTGCTTAATGAGAAGAGAGAAGAGAGGGTACTTTTTTAATGTACTTTGTTTTATCCCTTTCCTTGAGTACCTCTATTAAATCCTAGAGGAAGTTTGCTGGCTCTGGCTGAATGAGATGCACCCCTCAAAGAAAATCTGTGCTGACCCACTTCCGTCGGTGTGTCACTTATCTAGAGGAAGGCAACACACACTCTACTCTCTATCACCTCCAAGGCCTATGCTTTGGCTAAAAATAGACACCCAGGGTCGGTTCCACAAGACTTTGCAGCTCTCAGATAACAATACGCTGGATATATGTTGGCCCCTATCGATCCAGAAATAAGTCTTCCTCAGGTTTCACCTGCTTACACATCCATTCATCCATCCAGCCTTCCGGTATTTCTCCAGAGTGGAGTTGTAAAGTTTCAGATGTAGACTGTGAGATCCCCCCACCCAGAGGCGATGAAAAGAGGAGGACCACAGAGACGGACCTGTGTCCAGCTGTCACACATTCTGTCATCCAATCTCTGCTGCTGGAATGTGTGTTATGTGTCTGTGTGTGAGTAACTGACGAGGCATGAGACCTGACGCGTGACTGGTGCAGGTTTGGTTACAAGTTTTATATGTTCAATCGGGCCATGTGCCATGCCATTGTTACAATACCCTAAAATTCCAAAGCCCTATCACTTCAAAACATGTCCCACTGGAGTGAAAGCCCAATTCTCCAACAGTCTGTTATAACTGAAAAGAAACACCCATTGCTCCAAAGTCACGTTTCTTTAAGAACACAATCTCCTGGCATTCCAGCCACCAAAACCAGGTGTTTTTCACCCAAGACGACTAATTAGCTTTTTAGTAGCTGTTTTTTAAATGAATTTGCATTCACATGTAGATACCTGTTGATAGAGATGAGCCGAAATGACGGGTGCACAGAAGAGGAAGTCTTGGCTCTAATATCCACTGGCTACACAAGATCAGCCTGAAATATCGGCCCTGGCCTTCAAAGGCTTTATCGTTGTTAGAGTGAAAGCCGATGGGGTTCCAAGGTTGCTGAACGGTCAAAAATTTAAACACTGATTTTGTATGCGTGGTTTTACCTGCTAAGAATTATCAGCGGCTCACAACAATATCATCAATATAACTGACAATAGAATAAAGTCAAATAAAAAAGAAATGGAACAAATTTCCAGGACCATTAAGGTTTGGGTCTATTATTTTGGACCTGTAATGATATCTACTGACGACTACTGACAGTCCTGCTCAAGTTATGGCCCACTGATGTCTCCAAAGTTCATGAAGCAGGAGTGACGAATGAAAGAAACTAAACGTAAAAGGTGGTTTTTCAGATTTACATCACTGTATATTGAACATCTGTGTGTTTTTGGGCAATTGGTCAGACAAAACATGAAATTTCAAGACATCACTTTAAGTTTTGGGAGCGTGTGATAAGTGTTTTTACACTATGTTCCATCATTTTATGGACCAAACAAAAAATCTAAAGAATAATTGATGAGCTGCAGGCCTAGTTCAGAGAGGAAAATCCTTGAAATAAGTGGAGATATGCTAATATTCATGCTGTTAAAGCATGCTTCCGAGTTAAGCGACAGATATTAACCCCTCAAAAAACACATATCATGATGGCACTAGCTTGCAAAAAATAAAATAGAAACTATCAAAAGCAGAACAAAGAGCAACCGATCATCTGTTGTACCTCTGGACGTGGGTGGCATTTATTCTGGATGACTATAGTGGGCTTATGAGAGTTTGCAGTCATCCTTTTTGATAAAGGGGGGACGCATCAGTAACAGGCACCAGAGGGAGTTCCTACGGTTTTACTATACCACCACACAGCTGTGTCTGTCCGAGTGTGTTACTGTGTGTGACAGAGCGAGAGACAGAGAGAGTCGGAGCAAAAAAGTCGACACAGGGACTTGGAAATGGCACTGTTGCACAATGCCAACTGGCCCAGTCATCTCCAAGTCATTACCAGATGGATTCACACATCCACAGACCTCACACACACACACACACACACACACACACACATATACAAACACACACACACACGGCACATCCACCAGCATGGGAGGGTTGGCACGGTGAAAGTACAAGAGCCATACCTGAAAGACATCCAGTGCTACAAAAAGATACAACACAAACACACTTGCGCACGCACACACTCTGGGCATCCAGTGCACACGGACAGATTGGCACAGTAGTAAAACTAGCACCATCCCTGTAATTTATCCAACACACACATACCAATGCGGTGCTATGGCTGTCTGGCCGAGTGCAATGCCATGCGGTTTGGTGTCACTTGACAGGCATATCAAAGTACGACACACATCGGCGCTGCAATCCCAGGCTAGTGATGGAATGGAGCACTAATCTGGCAGGAAGGCAGAGAGGAAGGCAGGAGCTGTTTCTTTAGGGCACAGTGCCTGCTGTTAAATCCCTCTCTACCTCCACTGCCTGACTGCTGCAGTGGCACGCTGACCCCTGGCCCAGTTGTTCTGGCACTATTGATGAATGAGGGGGCAGTAGTGTATGAGTCAGGCAAGAGAGGATCGTGCCAGTGTGTGTGAGTTTGCACATGTGTGTGTGTAGGTAGCTGAGACGGCTGAGTGGATGTGTATTACGGTAAAAAAAAAGTGTGCGTGTTGGTGTGTGTACGGTACTTGTGCGTAACTGTGCATTCAGACTGCAAGGAACAAGAGCAAAGAGCCACTGGAAGTCCACTCGTTTCCTACTGAGCTGAGTGAAAAGCGGAACTCAAGCCAATGTGTGGACAGCCATAAAAACCTTCTGCCGGCGGAAGATGGCTGCCGCCGAAATGTGTGTGTGCTCAACAGCATTCAATATCACTGCTTTCTTGTTGATCTATTGATGTGATGTTTTTTCTGCAGTGGTGCCTCCTGGCATATTCAAAACAGTCCGCAGAAACAGTATGGAGAGTTTTGTTCTAGTTTTCATTTGTTTGTTTGGTTTGTGTTTTTGGTATCTCAGAAAGTGCTATTTATATCTGTACAGGGGGCGGGTCTTCATCTTTAGAGATCACCATGTTCCACCACCATGTTTGTATAGTAGCCCAGAACAAACAGAAGAACAAAACACTGGCTGATTCGCATTTTGTGTCGGCCACCGTAGTTCACAGCCCCTCTGCGACAAGAGTGTTGGAAAAACATGATTTTTTTTTAACATTAAACTGTTTAATAAATCACCATGTCTGTTTGTTTTTGAGAGGAAGAGACTTCTGCTGATAATTCGGCTCCCAGTAAAAACCTCCTGGACAGTGAACACTTAAGAATTCTAACCGGGAGAAGTCTCAACTTGTTGCACTTTCCAATCCTCACCACTAGATGCCACTAAACCTACCTAAATCTTCCACACTGGAAAGGAAAACAACTATAGGCATAAATTTTGGGGGTTTGCAGTTGACAGTGCCCTTCTAATAATCACAACACGTGCATTTGTCCCGCCAAATTTAAACATGAAAATAGCAGCGGACATTTATTTCCACGAACTACTAGAACATAACTTATAGTAGGTGGTGCCAGTATGCAACCTTAGAAGCAATGGATACATTCTGCCATTACAACAGAAAGAAAAGAAGCAACATGCTCGATTTAAGCAGAAACATTTCCACCATAAATTGCAGAAAAGGAACGAATTGGTCCATAAAAAAATCACCAGAATGTAGGAAATGATGCTAAAAAATTTCCTTTGCTTAATGTGTGTCCACCCAAATGTTAAAACAGAACCTACACCCTTGGAAACAACATTGTATCATCGCTAGAATGAGGTCAAGAAAAACAAGCTTTCAGACAGGTTTTGATCCATCCCTCAAGTTTGACACACTTATTAGCAAAAGAAAAGAAATGTAAATGTAAAATTATCATCTGACTGTCCTGGTTGAACGTTGACCTGTCCTACTTGCCATAGTTTTGCATGCACATTTTTTATGTAAGGAGATTTTTTTACCAAGATTTTGGATGTGCTCATTTTCAATAAAAGGAAAAGTAAGCCCTCCTGAAACAAAGCGGTTTAATAATCTGTCATCGTACGTGTGTCTTGCCCTGTTGCACTCGTTGCAGTGAAGATATAGGATTCTTACTGTGCCTCATTTCCCTTTCATCTCTCATCTCTCACATCTCACCCTACATTTGTCACAGTTTCAACTATTCTTTCTTATCAAAGCCTGGTTGTCTCACCATTGTTCTCCTCACAGCAGGGAAGGCTCAATCAGGTGGTGAGCAGCTCTCTGCCATTCTGACCTTTGTGTTGGAGAACAGGAGGTTTGATTTAAGGTATATGGATGGTTGTGATTACAGCAAGCTTGTCATTACAGTTCCTAGCGTCTGAGCATTATACATCTTTTACAGACATGTCTGAGTAAGAGAGAACAGGGCAGACAGAGACATACGGACAACCCTGGGCTGAGGATTTCACTTTCATACCACAGAGAAGAGCACAGTCTGGGAAAACAAGAGTTTACATATTGACACATGGCTGTTTGTGTATTGCTTGACCTTGTGCTGAGCTTACATCAGAGGCTAACTGGAACTTCGAAATCGAAGAAAAGCTCGAACTCTGGAGGGTGACATTTCGGTAGCTGTGTCAATACAGACCAATGCTGGTACATTCACAGTATGAGAGGAGCCACGGTGCAGGGCACATTATGACCAGTGACTGGGTTATGTTACAGTAGACTGAGACATCGATTGTCTTTCACCTCTGGCTTCACACTTCATTGCATTTCTTCAATATGCATGCAAAAAAAAAAAAAAAAAAAAATACTACTCCTGATAGTTGCATCTCTTGGACCACAGAAATTAGAGCAAGGGTCATCAGCTATATTTGTAAACGAGTAGTATTTTTGGCAGACACTGTGGGGGCAGGAATTTCAACAAATAAATAACAGTAATAATAATAATAATAATAATAACAATAATAATAATACAATAAATTGGATTTATTAATAAAAAGTAAAAATAAAGATAATATGTAAAAAAAAAAAAAATACATTAAATAACAGCATGAGGGGGAAAAAATCAATAAAACAAAATGTTAAATAAAAGGCTCAAGCTGCATCCCATCTATAAAAGACAGGAATGTGTTTCAGCTTCACTTACCCAATCTGCACCATCCAACCAGCAAATTATGGGTTAATAAACCACCCGAATCTGACCTGACCCAAGCTGCAAATGCCGACTTACTGCATTACGGTGGCACAATTTTCAGGGCTGAGGACTGAGACAGAGACTGAGCGTCACAGTGTGTGTGTGTGTGTGTGTGTGTGTGTGTGTGTGTGTGTGTGTGTGCGTTTGAGAGAGAGTGCCAGAGAGAGGGAAAGTTGGTGGAAGGTGGACTATTGCACTCAGTGGTTCTGTAACTTATTAATAACTTACTCAGGACGCAGCTTTGTCACCTTTTGACATCTGGCATTTTGTTATTTTTCTAGTAAGCTTACCTGGACCCACCGTATCACCACCCCCAAGAATAAGCTTCACTTAATTTAGAAAGAAAGAAATGTCAGATATCTTTAATCAATGTTCTTGCAGCTTAAAGCAAGTAGGATTAAGGACTTTTAAAAACTTTTTAAATTCCACTCAGATTAAAATTTAAGACCAATTTTACAACAACCAAGACTGAAGAAAAAAAAACTTGAACTAACACCAAATTTTGCCTTAAGATTTACTGTAACATAAAACATGAGCTTTTCTTCATTTTTAAAAACAGTTGCCAATCATTTTGAGATTTTAACAATGCAAAATCAGCAAAGAAAAGCAGTTAAGGCATTATTTTTAGATTAATAAGTAAAATGCCTTCTAAGTGCTTATTACCGGTATTACAATACAGCTAGAGAGTGACAGAAAATGGAAGAGAGAGAACGGGGATGACACACAGCAAAGCGCCGCAAGTTGGAGCTGAACCTGGGCTAGCAAGGGACTCAGCCTACACGGGGCGGACACTCTACTCACTGAGCTCGAGGTCACCCCATGCCTCTTAAAACTTTTAAAGGATCTGCAGGAACCTTGGTTAATACTGTAACACATTATTATCCTCCGCATATTTTCTGAATTAATGAATATTCTGAGGACTGAATATTGGTAGGCTGTATCTGGCCTGCGAGCTGCCAGGTCACGATCACTGATTTAGAGTGATGTGAAGAATTTTGGATTTATACTAATCCTTATGATATTTGCTCCTCTACTTAATGTTACACATTTTCTGCTCATTTCTGTTTTAAGATAAATATCTGTTGTTGTGGTTTCCATATTTTACTCATTTTTTAAGGTATACTTTGCAGGATTGTCAGCTACTGTTCGTAAACACGCTCACCAGCAAAAGTGAAAGGAAAAGCCGACCCCAGATTCATTCTCGTTTGGCGTTTCGCCTCGCTATATCTGTGTTTTTTTCAGCGCCGTGTCTCTTAGATGACTGCTGCTCACGGTCTGGCGCTACCTTTATTTAAAGCTCCAACATCACCTGAGCACTGTGGGGGCACATGCTGACAAATGTCCCCAACACAGAAATGAAGAAGAAAATAAGAAAACAGAGGCAGAGGGCAGAAAAATACACTGCCACACTCAGCGTTGACAGGCGTACGATAATTATCGTATTTGTACGATAATTTGGCCATCTGTACGATCAATAATCCCAAAAAAAAAGGCCAAATGTACGATAATTTCACCATTTCATAAATGTGTGGTTTTAATCAGTATGCGGGAGTTTTTTCGTGAGCCCTGAAGGCATCTGTTCCCATGTGACATGTTTCCAGCCAATCGCAGTTTGCTTAGCGTGAGATGTGGGTGATGTTTGTCTCTGAACAATGAGCATGATTGGCTGAATGGTCAGCTGTACCCACCCCACGAGATGCTAGGACCCATCAGGAAGTCGAGCAAGAATGAGATTCAAAACAGAAGAAGAAGAAGGAGAAGAAGAAGAAGAAAAAGAAGAAGAAGAAGAAGAAGAAGAAGAAGAAGAAGAAGAAGAAGAAGAAGAGGAAAAACAGAGGCAATGAAAATGGAGAAAAAGTAAACCAAAAAGTAAACCCTAGAGTGACTATATTTGCCTGTAGTGCATCAGTAGGATTGTTATTTTGGTTATGATGGATGTATGATAATTTCCCTAAAAATACAATAATTTTGAGTCTCTGGTACGATAATCCTACATTTCCCACCTGGCAACGCTGGCCGCACTCTTCCAGTGGGTTGTAAGTGATGACTGGGATGGACTGGAGTGTATACATTGTGTTTCAGGAAAAGCCTGCATAGCATTTCATTAAGGAGATACTACCAAACGGAGTGGCACACTAGCACAACCCACTTCTGTTTTAACCTCTTATGACTAATCTAATGCCTCAGGGAAAATCCCCATACTCACACGCTCATGTGCATAAGCATTACCATGGTTGCTAAGCGATCTTGGATAATTATATAGGAGGTCGCTTCCTTCACTGATGCCACAAACAGCAGACGGTTTGTGTCAATGTGAAAGCAGTTTAGCTCTTGAATTGAAAATACCACCAATCTGCTGTCACACAATCCTGCGGTTGGGTCTGCTTTGGGTCCAAGACCATCTCTGTATTGTTCAAGGAAACAAAACGGGATAGATGTGAATCCCCCTTGGACCGCCCGGGCTGGATTGAGAACAGTTCCTATAGACCACCCATTAAGCCCTTTGAGACACTATGTGATACTGGGCTATGCAAAGGAACATGACCTGACATACATTCACACATTTATTAAACTTTCCAATAAAAGGTCTAGCCTCACTCTACAAAATGTACCCCTGGTGATAGGTTGTGTATGTGTGCATACAGTATGAGAATATGTGTGTCTACCCACAGCAAGTCAAGTCTGCTTCCCCCATTGCTTGACCCTGGCTTGGGGCTTGTTCAGAGTTCAGAGGCAGTGGCCTGTGTCTGGCTGCACTGAGCAGCTTGATGACTGGTCTGAACACCAGGCAGCTGGTCCCTACAGGCCCGCTGGCACTGGACAGCCTTGTGCATTGTGTGTCAGTGTGTGGGCATGGCTTTGTGTTTGCAAATGCCAGCAGCTGTTGTCTTCACACCAATTTCCCCTCTCCCACAGACCCACCTGTACAGAAATATGAAGTCCAGGTCGGAGCTGGCAACTGGCACATTAATACTTTTTTCACTCTTTGCAGTCGTCAGCACACCAGGGCGGGCTGAAGAACATTTATCTTCAAAGAGTCCTTAAACAACCACTGTGCTAAACTTAATCAAAGACATCGCAGACAATAGAAGAACAATAAAACAGCAGTCCTTTCAGCGTTCATCCAGGGCATATATCCCAGTTGCCCCGAGGGTTACAGCACTCGGCTTCACAAGTCAGCGATTTTTCAAAGTAATATCTCCGCTTTGTGTCCCACCTCCGCCTCCTCATCCGGTGAATCAGGTGATGCTGTAGTGTGGAACAATTCATTCAACTCTGGGATGTCTCCTACTATTGACTTCTGTGTTAAATTGAAGTAAGTGCTGTGCTTTTTGGCTGCAAGTGAATGAGTGGTTGAGATGGGAGTTCAGGGTTACTCTGTTGGAAAGGCCTTCCTGCTGTCAAAACCAGATCATGCTTATATCTGCAGTTAAAAGGAGCAGTTTGTAGGATTTAGTGGCATCTATCTGTGAGGACTGCAGATTGCAACCGGTTAAACCCAACTACTGGTTAAAATTCTTTCAGTGTTAATTGTTCAGGAGGTTTTTGCTGGGAGCCAAATTATTCCCAAAGGTCTCTTGCTCTCCAAAACAAACAGATCTAGTGATTTAAATTCTTAAAGACACTTAAGAAAGCAGTTTCACATTACAAATCAGTTTTTCAGTGTTTGGCTTGTTGTAGATGGGCCACTATCCCAGCATCTGCTAATGAGTGCTCACCTATTTTTTCTGATAACTTAAGATCCAGATGTTCAGGAGGTCTTCACTGAAAACAGGCAAGAGACTGTGTGTCGCAAACTGAGGTAAAAAGGGATGCAAAGTCTGAATGTGCTGTTTACATGTCCAAAGAATGCTCCAAAAACCTCAATACCAGCTGCATATCCCAGACATCCTCATCGGAAAATTCTTCATTTGATAAAAAGACTAATTGGAAATATCAAAACAGAATGTGCTGTTAACATAATCCGTATCAAATAGTAGAATATTAGTGTGCATGCAAGCATAGTCTTTGTTTCTCTTGAGGGAGAAACCAAGTAGGTGAATCGGACTTAAGAGGTCATTTCAGTGGCAGTATCTGCTTGGCGCTGGTGCACGGCCACCCTGCTCCATCTTTTACAATAGTGTTGATAACAGTTAAGATGGAGAATGGAAAGTAGGAGAGGAAAGGCACAGAGGGACTGTAGGAGGGAGCACAGGAGGGTGCAGGAGGAAAAGATGTAAAAAGGAAATGAAGTTGTAAGTGGATGAGAGGAGAGAAGGAGCTCTCCTTATTCCTTCCACTCTGTACTTTATACTGTTCAGACAAACAGTAGAGTCCAAGGTTGGAGTCAGCATTAAGTGCATTCGACAAATGGGTCCCTGCAGAGACCTGTAGGTGTCCAAACCAAAAGTGGCCGTACATTAGGGGCTCTCTTTGTCATCCTTTCTCTCTCCCCCTCTCTTCCTCGCAAACACACTTTCTCACGCAGAGGAACACACACACATCCACGCCCACATTGTGGCTGCTGCCAGTAAGACTTTTGCTTCGTCAGTAAACAGTTGACCGTCCTTGTCAGTAAAATGTTTATGTAGCTGGCCATAGTCCTGGCGAAGCTGGCAGAGGGAGCTGGCTCTGTAGATAAGACTACAGATGAAAGAGGAGCGTGATGATAAATAATGACACGGAGCCACCAAAGAATAATTACACGGTGAAAAAATAGAGAGAAAGCGGGGTATTTAAAGTCGCCACAGGGAGATTAGCAAAGTGTGTGTTTTTAAGACTTATGGCCCCGTGCCATCAGACGAGACTGATACACATCTGGGCTTACTGCTGCTCAAACAGATCTCGCCTGGCCAGACAGCAGAATGAGCTAGTGTACATGCTGCAAGGTCAACTCACTGTGGAAGCATTTTAGATGATAGTGCAGAAAATATGAATACATTTTCCCCTAATACCTACACACAGAAACAACCAGCCCTTTTCATCTTAAAGGTTCTGTATGGAACGTTTTACCCGTATTAATCCTTTTTTTATTGCCAATGGGTGAACAGGTTGGAAGGTAACTTACAAAGTGAGGCTTTGCCCAACTTTCCCAGCTGCCTCTAGCAGCATGTGGACTGACTTCAGTGTAAAAGATCTGGGCTGGACTTTTCCCTAGAAATCCAATGGATGTAACCTTGTGGCCGTTCTCAAGTGCCTTTCCTCTCCTCAGCTACAGTGCCAACACTGTGGAACAGCCACTACTGTCATCGAACGACTGGCACAACAGAGTCCACATGCTGTTTCCTGGTACATGTATTTTACAGTGGCAGCCAAGGAGAGACAGACCTTCACTTAGCGCCCTGTAGCAACTACAACTCAGCCAGGGCACAGCCGAGAGCCCAAGTGCCGGAGATCTGAACCCAGACCACCGTCTCGACCACCCTGAGTCCCTGCTAAATCAGCATGCTTTGTTGTTGCCGCTGGGGTTTGTTGTGGCTGAATTCGAGTTGCTCCAGTGGCCACATTCTAGGGTGTCATCCACTCTTGTGGGGAATGAAGCCGAGGGTCCTTGGGATGTGCTAGCTAGCTAATTCTCGCTAGCTAAATCATTAAATTCAGTTCCCCTCCATAATTTCAGTGGCACCCTGGTGATGAAAAGAAAACCTAATGATAAAGGAAGTGCTGATAGGTGAAAAATAATGTGATATTGTGGTTTTAGCTTGCTAATATTAGCTAACGTTGCTTCACAATGCGGACAAATTGCTAGCCATGTAACAGAGTAAAAAGCTGTCTTGGGTGATTAATGTCATTCGATTCATCCAGCTGGCTATCTTGCCGCTTAGAGATTACTTAATTAGCTAACGTGACAAGGTAACCAACACCACATCAATGCAGTGTAGCTTAGTTAGCCCCATAGCTAGCTGGCTAACTTAACATGCTTGCTCGCTAATACTACCTGAGTGGATCTGTTAGTTGACTAGCTTGTCAAATTACTTCCCAAGCTAATGTGATACATGATACTAATACTACTAATACTAATAATGACAGTTGGTGTTGATTTAGCCAATGATAAAGAATGCAATGTGACGTTTCTGCTCACCAACAGCAATACAGTAGTGACCAACAAGCTAACCGCAACCTGAGCTAATGTTAGCCAGCTAACGTTAGCTGTAATTTAGCTATTCTACATGGTTGCTCATAACTTCAGCTGGTAATGTAATTTGCAAACAGTAAGCTATTTAGTATCATGGAGCCAATGGTTCAAATGATATAGGAACATTGAAGATAGTAACCTTATTCTAAATATGATTGAAATTTGTTTTACAACCTTTAGTCAACAATATGGTGGTCAATCATGGTCAGGCTTGTGTTTGTCACTGTTTTGGCTGATGCCCAACAGTTGCTAACTGCTACTGAGTAAGAGCACTGCAGTATGAGCAACAAGATGCTGACTGCAGTTCAGTTAATGGCCTCAGAGAAAGGTACATACAGAAGCTTTCAGTCATCCTTTCTCATGTTCTAACCTTTTTTCTTTTTGTGAGCCATTCGTCTTCCTTCATTTCTGTCCTGCCCTCCTTCTTTCTCTTTTTGTCCTTCCACAAGTTCCCTGTCCAGCAGGCCGGACCCTTGCTGACATTGTTTGAGATGATAAAGTGACAAAAGGATGGACAAGCAACAAATCTGTTGTAATCTCTCCCCACACAGTCATTATTTCCCCAGCTCACTAATCACACCATCTCCTCAGTGCTCCATTCTGCCATTGCAGCATTTCATCTTTACTCCCTCCACCAGTCGCCTGCCTTTGTTTCTTCCACACCTCTGACTTTATTGAGAAAACAACACATCGAGGACAAGGCAAGAGCACATTCTGCTAAGTTAATAACCACACAGTCTCTTTTTTGAATAGCTGCATTTAATTATATTAGTTCTAACACTGGCTTTCATTTAACTGCATTGATGAGAACTTTGCTGTAATTCTGGCACCAGTTTGTGGACACTGTACTGTAGTTATTTTGCCAACTGAGAGAGAGCCAGAAGTTCCACAAATCTCCTTCTTATAATTACAACTAGGAGGCTGACCTGAAATCTTTTTCTGCTTGGCTGCTCATATTCAACACAGTTTTGACAAAGTTGCATCGTCCCAAATATCTTTCTCTCCGGCCCTCTTGATACCTGATATTAAAACAGCGCTAAATACAAATGAAAACAACCACCACAATGCACTGATCCAACCACTTTAACCACATGCCAGATGGTCTGCGACTAGGGCTAATGTTACCTTATGGTTATTACCAGGACAAAGTCGAGTTCTGATGTCAATGTGAGTTTGCTGAGACCGTTGAACAGCTCAGTGTGGGAGGCTAGTCGCTGCTGCTTTTGTTAGCTCCTGCTAATCAACCCAGCAGACACTGTACTGACCATTTGCCAGCAGGAGACTGGCTTTGGAGATGGCAGCAACAGAAAGTTCCGGTCTGGGATCAAACCCCTGCTGCAAAAGGATCGAATGCAGGCTTTTTTTTAAAAAAAAATGGAGGCGTTTCAATACTACTTGGTACTAGGTTATTTCGGTCGACACACAGTACCGACACCCAGTCCGATCTGATGCATTCTGATACGTCCCTGAAAAGGACAATGCATGTCAAAACATCAATGCGAGACATGATGGTTGTTTTGGTGACAGCGCGCTTATACTCTATGACTTGGCCATTTCCCAACAAGCTGGACGAAGTTTTGCCTGACTGTCAATCATTTTGCCCTATGGAAGGATACATGTTGAATTCTGTTGACAGCGATATTTCCAGCTGTACCAACACAATTGCCAAGTTGTCTAGGGAGCATGCTTTTAAGTACCTAGCCAGAGTGTGGACATAATAACTGTGGAGCTGTACCCTTTGACCTAGTGCTGTAGGTAGGGATTGGGATTGAGAACCGGGTGTAGTTGAGAACGGGTTCGTCGGATGGATGGGCGGATTTGTCCATCCATCCACCCACCCATCCATCTATCTATAAATCTGTCTTTTTTTTTTTTTTTTTTTGATCAATGCTGGCATTTTTTCTGATAGTTGCACAATGTAAAAGATGATCTCAAACATGTGCGTCTACACTGCTGGAAGCTTGCAACAAGGAGGAATCGTAGCAAAGAGAAAGAAATGGCCCAAAGCGTGGCTTCATTTCACAAAGAAAAATGACTACAGTGCTGCTTGGAATGCCTGTGAAATAATTTCAAGAAATGATGGAAACACCAGCAAGATCCTGAAACATCTCTCTACGCAACATGGGCTTTAATTCCAGGAATGCTATGTATTTGACACTTTACACATGAATGCCGCTGCCTTCTGAGCAGCACGTCTGTTACCGAGGGTAAATATCCTGTGTTTTAATAACATTGGCACCATGCAGGCAGGCTTAGCAAATTTCTAACTGGTTCCAGTTGAAAACTGGTTTCAAATAAACAGTGGAGCTGTTTCACACCTCAGTCTCATGAATGCCTTTTTCTCTACTCTGTTTCTATACTGTGTTCAGACTCAGAGATAATACAATTGTTGGGCTGATGCTGAAAACCTGTGTTGGCCTGCTTTTTCTCACACCAAAAAATTGATCAGGAATCAGATGGGCAGAATCAATAATGGGGTATCAATAAAATCTTATCAATTTCCATCCTTTGGTGTAAGCACTGATGAAATCTGAACACAAGTGGTCAGCTTATGCTGAGATGCATAACAGACACAGGTGTGAACAGCGTCTTGGTTATCCATCTGCATTCAGATCACTGAAATGCATGATAATACCAGGTATAAATAGGGTCTTAGTTTTCCATCTTGGCCCGCCAACACTGGGGATACACTCTACCTCCCTCCCACACTTTTCTCAGACTCAGCCATCTTCTCCTAGAAAGCTGATCTGTCTGAGTCTTTGCTCCAGGTTGTGGCTGTTGCAAATCCATTACATCAGATAAAAAAGGGGACAGAAATCTGATGCTGCTTTAGATCCCTGTGGGGTTGACAGAGAGGAGCAGATGAAAAATGGGGGATTACTCCACTCTCTCCTTATTAAGTCCCCACAGAAGGAGGTCCGTTGCAGCCATATGTCCCGTCATCAACTCCTATTGTAATCTGATTGAAATGTGGTGGGCGTAGAAAAGGACATAAGGGGGAGGGGGGTAAATATACTCAAAACAGCCCCTCCCCCTTTCTCTGAGGTCTCAATCTCAGTCGACAACAAGGCCAAATACAAAATAAGACAAGAGGAGTGGCATGGCGCCAGGTTGGTGGTAAGCCTCACATTTGTCAGGCCCCACAGTGAGCAAAAGGCCACTCAGCCAACTAATAATCCCCTATTTGAATAATGGCTGTTATTCTATTTCACTCCCAGCTTCTCTCCATTTAGGCTGGTTGTAATTTCCTCTCTTATCTATGGCTGAGCTCCCACAAGTTATGAGAGTTCAATCTGCATCTCTCTGCAGACCAATTGAATGCAAAGTGAGAGCGATCGTAGATCATTTCTCCCCTTCCTACACCTTGCCGTCACTGTCTCTCCCTCTGTCTCTCATTGTCCCAGGCTTCTCTCCTCCCTCCCCTTCTGCTGGCTGTCACCCTGAATACTCAACCAGCCTACCCTCCCTACACCAGCCACTGTGCATTGTCACAGCAGACATTGAAGGTGGAGGGCCCTGAGATGAAACGATGCAAGTAGTCAGGCTACATTACCCTTTTCTCCATTTCCATTTAGCTTGTACAACATAATCTTTGTTGATACCGCTTGGACAAACAGAGAAAGATGATGAAGTAGAGAGAGGGGTGGAAAGAAAGAAAGTAGCGCACAGCAGAAGACACCTTCCCTCCCTTAAAACTTTGCTGGATAAACTCAAGTGTGGTGGATGCGAACAGGAGCCTGCCGCCAGAGGATACACAGCAAAGTTCATCTGCCACCATTACGATAACAACAGCTGTACCAACCCCTAAACACATGACAGAAACTTGCAGCCACGGTCAGAAACGCTTCCAAGACACGCTGTGGTAATGGGATTTGAGGCGACACTGCACTACAGCTACGCTGACAACTTGGAACAGTGTGTAACTCTCTTCACAGGTCTTGGTAGAGAGGAGCACAAGTAATCTCTCTTTATTTTCTCTCCTGGGAAGTACTACTGACTTCCACAAAACAAACAAAACAAAGTCATACTCAGCAACTCACTTGAGTCACAGCTCCCATCTCCTCCACCTACTGATAAAAAAAGAGTTTAGCCGAATAAAAAGTTTCACATTTGCCTACTTGACTCAGCTTCTACTCACCAGGCACTTCGCAATGCTACTGCTGGGAGTAGCACCGAAATGATTAGTCATTAACTGATTAGACAAGAGACAGAAAATCAAAATAATAGTTCCACGTTTAGGAAATATGCTTATTCTCTTTCTTGCAGAGAAAGAAGACAAGATTAAATAACAGCTTCTTTATGGCAGTGAGGGAAGCAGAACAGATAATCAAACACAAATAAGTCAGCAGCAATGTTAAACAGTGATAGGTGAGACTTCCAGTGAGCCTCATCAACAGGCTAGTAAGAGCCAAGTGATGGTGATAATGACTGTACTAAAAATATTTACATCAAGCTTTCTTAAAGGGAAGGGATCTTTTGAAGTGGGGTTATGTGAGGCACTTAACCACAGTCTGTGTATTACATACTGTAGATGTCAGTCGGCTCAGTACATGAAGCTAAACAATGTATTGTGGTGGACAGTGGCAGCGTTACTTAGCCATCCAAAAAAACAAACCAATTTCAGTGTACACTATGTTGAGGATATTTTTGTTGGTAAATGGACTGCACTTTAATAGCACCTCTCGTCTTCTGATCACTCAAAGCACTTTTACACTATGGAGCCACATTCAACTATAAACACACATTCACACACTGGTGGCCAAGGCCGCCGTACAAAGTGCCACCTGCTACTCAGTTTTAAATGTTCTCACACACCAATGGCATCAGAAGCAATTCGGGGAATACACTGACATGTGGACAGGAGGAGACGGGACTTAACCACCAATCTTCCGATGGCCACAACCATCACAGCTTTATATTGCTGTTAGACAGCCGTTTCCAACAGGGAAGCACTTTTAGCTTTTAACAGCTTATATTCCCCACCTATACTCTCCTCAAAGCCACCAGGAGCTACTGTCAGTTAGTTTGTGTTATTGCTACTTTCTTGAATCCGAACTAACCCTTTTAAACACCAAAGTCAAACACTTACGCCAGGCCATTCACACCAGAGCAGCGTTTCTCTGTGCTGATCAGCAAGTGACTCTACTCTCTGCTCTGTGTAGAGCTCTGTCTCTGTCTGCTTGTGTGTGTGTGTGTGTGTGTGTGTGTGTGTCTGCCGAAGCATGGGATGCATACTTTATCATTTATCGTAGTCAGTTCATTTATATCATATCTAATACAACCTTTATGTTTTTAAAATAGATTATCGGTGTGTTTTCTTGCCAGATTCGCTTGCGGAAAAAAACAGATCAGATGCCAAAATCAATTGCTGCACATGGCAAGCTAGCCAGGGCGCTCGGCGCAACATAGCTTCCAGTGTGAACAGCCTCATTGATTTCCATGGGTGCAGAAAGGAAGCAGGCTGCACTCCACGGAAAATCAGCGTTCTTTGCGGCACTTCCTTGAAAATATTCTAAATATAGCATACATTTAAATTGTTATTATTATTATTTTAGGTGGGGCTCTTCTTAGGTGGCTAAAATATATTTTGCTGCTGCCCTCATCCACAGCAGTACACTGCTAAGCCTCTATCACAGCACTCCTGCCGCTTCACCAAACTGGAGATGTGCCGACTGACATCTACAGTGTGTAATACTGTGACTATGGATACAACCCCACTTAAAAATATCCGAACTATCCCTTTGAGAAAGCTTGATGTAAATATTTTTAGTACAGTCATTATCACCATTAGTTGGCTCTTACTGGCCTTTTGTTGAGGCTTGCTGGAAGTCTCACGTATCACTGTCAGTCATCGCTGCCGTCTTATATATAGCTCACTGGGTTCGGAGGAGGACACATCACAACAACGTCTCTCTGCTCACTGGCCCAGCTGTTTGGCAAAGCTGTGTCTCTGAACTAAGTGAGACATTAAAATATCGAGCCAGATGTGATCAACACTTCTTTTACAAAGTCTATTTCTCTGTCCCTTTCTCAGAGTGCTAACTACTCTTGGACAAAGTCATCACACTGGGTAATTGAGACAAAAACTTTGGAGCAGTTAAGTTCATTAAGCCCTCCCCTCCCCTCTCTCTGTGGGTCAGAGCAGATATAATAGTTATTGAGGCACTGAACCACATCCCACCCACTGTTTACCTTGCTGTCACTTCTCTTTCCGCACAATTATTCGTCAGAGTTGACACAAAGGTTACGGAGACATTAAGAGAGTGGAGCAAACATCAATGTTCGTTAACTTGTCGGAGACAAATGACGCTGTTTGGGGAACCGTTGAGTGAGCTCACTGTGAGAGCAGCTGGATTCGTTAACATTTTGTCACTGTTGTTAAAAAGCATCCTGCCTACCTGCCCCAGTCCCAAAAGCCTCAGAAAAACAAACTTAGAAGACACTCAGACAGGAGGTTGAGCCTCAGTGTTTTTAATGTGGACAGCCAAGCTGCATGGTGACTGAACCCCAAATCCTGACTATGTCATTGACACACACCATCTGTTCTAGTTCAGAAACAGCCTTCAGTCATTTAACAGTCCAGTCTTTTTTTCATAATTTTGTGTTGGCTGAGGGTTGCATTTGCTCACATATTTAAAAAAATAAAATAAAATAAAAAAAGCAGTAGGAATCGCTTTTCTTTCCCACATTTAATCTATAATGCTTTTCTCTTGGGTTTCTGGTTCAAACCCAGGGTGGGGGAGCCTTTGTTCGGAGTTTGCATGTTCTCCCTGTGTCAGTGTGGGTTTTCTCCAGGTACTCCAGCTTCCTCCCACAGTCCAAAGACATGCAGGTTAATTGGTGACTCTAAATTGTCCGTAGGTGTGAATGTGAGCATGAATGGTCTGTCTCTAAGTGTCAGCCCTGCGATAGTCTGGTGACCTGTCCAGGGTGAACCCTGCCTCTCACCCAATGTCAGCTGGGATAGGCTCCAGCTAGTTGCTAACTACAAAGTTAGCAACTAGCTACTGAATATAGCGGAGCATTTAGCGTCTAAAGAGCCCGGTATTTTTCTCAGCAATTAGTGGCAGAGTTCTACACAAGTCCAATTTTCAAGACCTGCTCCTGCCCCAGCACCACAGCATGTAATATGACAACTGCCCTGCAACCTTCACATATGACCAATTAGCTCTGCAACCTGACCCGAACCGTCAACACAAGATCCACATTCCAGCCCGAGTCCTATCATAACCATCAAACATTTTGGTTAGGCAGCAAATTTAAAGTGATCATTTAGGTTAATTCATACTTGTCAAACTAAGATAATATATTTTAAATTGAAGTTAATTTGGGAAACACAATTAAATGAATGGTTTTTGCTTATTCTCATAATATTGAGTAGCACATCTCAACAGTTAACGTGCCTGTTAGTAACACACCTGGTTGAACCTTCCATTCCAGCTGGCCCAGAAGACAGTCAGAGGGTTAAAATGTTAAAATGTTAAACTAAATTACCAATATTTTCATTTAATATTAATATATTTATTATCAATTACCTGCACTCCAGCCTGCATGTTCTTTGTTTTACCCAAAAGTAAGATCAAGAAAAAAGAAGAAGAAAAAAAAAAAAAAAAAAGCAAATCACTTTTGTGGGTCACCTGGCGGGCATTCTCAGAACCCATTGGCTGTATTAGGCATCTGACTTCCGGCAGATGACGATACAGCCTCTGGGGGCACACCCCCGATTTTTTGGCATTCCGGTTTGATTTGGGCGGAGGAGGCGAATTTCCGTTTCCAACTTCCGTTTATATATGAGTAAATATGCTGAACCATTGCGATGGATTCAGAGTCTGCAGTGACGCCAATTATGTTCCGCCTCGTTAGTTCACCGCACGGACCGTTTAACCTGGCAACAACTGCAGCCGGCTCAAACGTGATTGGTCAATATCACGCGGACTACAAACAGACTACAACCGGAAACCAGGGCTCTTCTGCTCTTCTTCCGGAGGCAAGATCTCCGGGGTTTGCCTACAGACTCTACATTCACTGAATGTAGAGTCTGTATATAGAGACTACCTGGCGGGTAACAGTGAGTACCCAACTTGATGCAGGACTCTGGTTGCTAGAGAACAAAACCGAGCTAAAGGTTTAATGAGTACTGGACTGTTTTTTGTTAGATTGCCATCAAAGATTATTCCAAGCAATTGAGAAATTTGCTCCATGTCTGCAGGATGTGTAAACAGACAACTGTTTCCTAACACACTGTTCACAGCTTGTTCTGCCACCCCCAAGTGGCCCAAAAACAAAAACCAATTACTACTGATTTAATTTCCAAGAATCAGCTAAATATGTACAAACCACTGCCTAATTCAGTGAGTTCAGTCCTGCTGCCGAGAGCGTTGGTTTCCATCATGGGGTCAGGAAGCAAGAAGATTCCCAGGACTGGAAAGAAGACGTAACACATAAAGTTACCGTAAAACTTGGTGTATAAGTCGCACTTTTTTTCCCTTTTTTTTTTTCATCTAAAAAGTTGGGTGTGGGTTATAGACCGGTGCGACCTATAGACCAAGGTAAATGCTGACATAGGTAATTTGACCCACAAGATGGCGCTACGTTAGGCTGACCAAACGTCCTCTTTTGCCCAAACATGTCCACTTTTCACGTCCCGTCCGGGGTGTCCGGGGGTCTTTTATAAACTGATGATAATGTCCGGTTTTCCATGTGTTTGTGTGTGTGTGTGTGTGTGTGTGTGTGTTAGAGTGCGGCACGGGGAGCATATTTCTGTCCAAACCTGAACCGAGCCCGACATTATTTAATGACCAAAGCACTGAGTTTGTGTCACACGGTGGTTACAGGCTATTTAACAGGCCGGGCGTGCACCAAGGGTGCTCAGCTGCGGAGAGGGAGACCTCCATGTTTGAGACGGGAGCGGGAGGCGGGAGGTCCGACGCTTCTAGCGAGAGGAGAGGGAGAAATAAAACAAAATAAGATAAAATAGGAAAAACTTGTCTCCCTCTTTAATTTTATTTTCAACGTTTAATCAAGGCAGAGGCGGGCGGCTGGAGGTCCAAGACTTCCAGCGAGGAGAGAGGTAGAAACAAACAGCCAACGTGTGTCTGTGTGTGTTATGTTCAGGTGTTGTCACGTAAATAACAGTGCCCAAGCAATAAACAGGACAGACAATAGGATTTTATTTATTTTTACACTACATTTTCACTGAAAGCTGACCGATGTTGTTATCAGGGTCCCCCCAGGATTTTTCCACTCAAATTTAAGACTTTTTAAGACCTTTTTAAGACCACAACCAATGAAATTTGGTGATGAAAGGGGCCAGACCAAACTTAGTAATATAGGCAGTCTTGTTGCTCCCACATGTGAAAGTAGCCGCGATCTCTGAGTTGGAGAACATGACTTTGAAGAGCTTGCTTATATTTTCATTTGACGTATACAAGTGGTGGTCCGATATCGTTTTTAGTCTCCACGTCACCTCTGCCTTAAGCGTTGGCGTCGAGCCACAAAGAGCTCGTATGTTACCTGGCTGTGTGGGCTCGGTGCTGCTGGCAGCCGAGGTGACTGTTGAGGTTAGCGTTGGGTTTGCTGCGCAGAACTGGGATATGGGTGCCTGCCTCCGTGTAGCTGCTGAGCATGCTAAATGTTTAGCACTCTTCATGTGCGACTCCAAGGCCATATGTCCCATTGTGCCGAGCTTGAATTTTTTACGGCACAGGCTGCACTGAGCCTCCCACTCATTCCCTGGTACAGCCTGAACCCAGTCATATTTTGAGTCACTTAGCCACGATGGATTAAATCTGCACTTGCCCATCCCAAAGCTGCTGCGCGAGCGACGACCTCGGTGGGTCAGCGGCTGACTGTGCACGCTCCAACATAATGCTGCGTTCTAGAAAACTCGGAAATCAGGATTTTCTGACCTCCTAGTTGAAACAGTGCATTGGAATGCCACCTCATGTCGGAGATCAATAAAGTCGCAGAAAAAAATCATTTTACAACACAACGTTCCAAGATTTTTTTTTTGTTAGTTTACTTAGTATACAGTTATGTTGTTGAGCTGTATCATGCAGATAAGAAAGGGAAAAATTAAGACCTTTGAGAATGAAATTTAAGACTTGTAAACAAAATTTAAGACCTTTTCAAGGCCTTAATTTACAGTTATCAAATTTAAGACTTTTTCAAGTTTTTAAGACCCCGCGGGTACCCTGTGTTATACCGTAATTTTATTTCCTGAAGAGGTTGTTTGGAAAATTGCAATCTGAAAAGTAACCAAAGCTGCTTAAGAGGTTATTGTGTTTTGAATGTGTTTCAAATTAAAAATAAAGGGAAACAGTGTAGGAATAACTTGTATAACGTTTTTATTAACAAATAGTAATATAAAACCTTGTGTTCCCTGTTTGAGACCTTAAAAAATAGACTGCGACTTATATGCCAGTGCGACTTATATTCCGAGTTTTACGGTATATATTCTAGAACATCAAATGTTTGCTTTTTCTTTTGAAACACTGGAGAAGTTCACTACGTCAGAGGAACAGAAGTATGAGAAAGAAACTGAGAACGGTTGATTTGCTCACGTCTTACAGATATGCATCCTGTGACAAGCACACTTTGATTGGAACCAAAGACTTCCGAGTGATAAAAAACAAACAAACTTGTGAACCAGTGATCTAGAGGGTGTCAAAAGCCATTCTAGGAAGTGATTAACTGAAGCAGAAATAGATGAGACACATTGAGAAAAGGTGGTTGCAACAAAAGATACATTTCAATAGTTCATTACTAAATCTCTTTGAATGTATTGAACTACACAGATTGAAGGTGCGCTACATAAAGTGTAGGTATCTGAGAGTGCATTTTTCCTTTCATGTGTACAGGTATTCAGTTATGACATAGTGAGGTGTTTTGAATAAAGACTTCAAATAAACGTAGAGTACGGTCAAAGGCCTGTTGCCACGTAGTCTTTGCATTGCTGCTGCTAAAGTTCGTAGACTGCTGGGCTGGCATCTTATCAGCATCATGCACTGGCTGCTTTTATGTGAGTTATTGAATTTTTTTGCTTCCTCTTTTTCTGTGCGCGAACAAGTTGAGAGAGCCGAGTCAGCAAATGCAGTACGTGACCCCCAGTTTGATTGAGGACTTCTTTTTTTAAATACTGAGGGGAAACAAGAGAGGTCCTCGTCTGAGATACCGATTTGCTTCCAGTGAAATGTCTTCATGTCTACACAGCAGTGCCTTTGACTGTTCTGTCCAGCAGTCAGGGGTCCAGGGAAAAAAAAACTGTTGTGGCTGGACAGCAAAGAGGGCAAATGATAGACTTGAAGAGAGCTGGACAGAGAAGCAAAGCCGAGACAGGAAGCAAAGAGACCGAGGTTATAAGCTCTGTAAACTGTCTTCCATTCGTGCGCTGTTTCTGTTTATGCTGCTGGCTCTAATTGCTAAATAGCAAATATTCATTACCATTCCAGTCATTAGTCATATTGTGTGTCTGTGTGTGTTTTCACTGGTGTGGGTGGCCTGAAGTATCAACAGGCATACTGGCATCTGTTATTGCTCTGAAAAAAATAGATACTCCAACAAGTACCAGTGACTAAAAGTAGAGGAAGCAGGTCACTGGACTGACAGCCCATAATATCATCATTCAGAGATAGGAAATCAAAGAAGAAAGAATAAAAAGTGTTCATTACCTGTTTGTGTGTCCATCAGTGAGGCGCGGCAGCAGCAGCAGGGAGAGAGAAGGAAAAACAAAATTAGAATAATCAAAACATGTTTCAAATTAAGGCAGATCACAGCTCGGGTAAGCAGCTTTCATTTTGCCGTCATTTAGCAAAAATCCCACGATAAATTCTGAGCTTATTGTAATTCAAGTGCACTGAGTGAACACTAGATTTCTGCAACTCCTTTTTGCTCTGTTTTCGGGCTTTAGAAAATACAGCCCATGACCGGAGACTTTGGCAATCACAGGTCATGGCAGAGTGAGGGCGCTCCTATTGGCTGTTCAGTTGATTCAATGGCAAAGAATCCTGCAGAGAAAGTTGGTATTCCAGCATTGACACAAATGCTACACTGCAAAGCAACCCAAAAAAGGGCGATGGAGATATCACAAAGAGTCTAAAAGAGAGTCTGACAATGAACTAAACAAAACGTGTCAGTATTGGCGGAGCGCTTCAGAGATGGAGAGAAAATGTTGCTGATAGTTTAGCCTTCTGCTTTCTGAGGTCAAAGACTCACATCTGCAGCTTCAAGTTCATGCCTCGTTGCACTAGTTACCTGTAGTGTTCAGAACTGATTTAGAAATGTAACTGCTTGTTTTCAAATCATTGAGTTACCTTGCCCCATTGTACATAAATGACCTTCTTACCCCTGGACCAGCTGTTGTTATCGGACAGAGTGAGACAGAGTGTAGTAGGGCATTTGCCGTAAGGGCTCTACAACTGTGGAAGAACCTTCCACTGGGAATCAGACAAGCCACCTCATTGTCCTCTTTCTTTTAAGAACTCTTTTTGTGTGTGTGGGTGTCTCTGTTTATGCTTTCATTAATTTGCTTATCCTCAAATTTGATTTGTTTTCTCTTGTATTTGTTTCTATTTCAAGCCCCAATCTTCGTATTTTGTTTTTATGTCTGTAAAGCACTTTGCAAGCAAAGATTCTCGAATCACAGTGCGTCCTCCACCTCACTCCCCGCCCACTTCAGATCATCTCACAAGGAGGAGAGTGGGCAGTAGCTCCAGAGACAGACCCCAGGTCAGCTGCTATCGCCATCAACCAAGGGTCCATCTCCAGGGCTGCTGCCAGGTCTCCTCCCAGGGAAGCGGTTCACAGTGGAGGCGAGCGAGGTGAAGGGACTATTGGACTGCTTGTGAATTTTTTATCTCATTTGTGGTCCGATACACAGAGACTGAATGTAGTGTGTGCAACTGTACAATGAGATTAAATGAAATAGTTCAGTTGTGTGGAAAACACTGGGTTACTGTTTACAGCGCATGCTTATGCCCATGGTTGTCTGGTGGGAGGGGCTTAGGACAGAGAGGGGAATGCTGTACTTTTTTAAAAGTCCCCAGCTTTAAATACCTGAAAAATACCGCAGGGTTTCACAATAAAATGCTCTTGTTTTCACATAGAAGCTGAGAAAATTTGCACTATGTTTCCTTAAAAAATCAGTGCTCAAAACTTGTCTTTCATTTCCAGGTGCCCAGTCCAGAAACACTGCAGATACTTTCAGTTTCACAAGAACTCGTGACACTGAGAGATGCTGCTTTTTTTTTTTTTTTTTTAAGTGCTCTTATTTGAGTACAACATTTCGAGCCCAGATTGGCCCTTCATCAGGTACAGAGGCATCAAGGTTCACATCACATCTTTATTTTCCCACCAGCAATCACCCTCTAAGAGTGACTATCACCATTCTGGATTTCTAATTCTGCAAATATCTTCCAACAAACAAAGAGAAAACTAAAATAGCACGCTGAATTTTGCTCCCGGTAAGCTTTACTTGCACTGTGTTTCATCTCAGTGTGAGTCCAGAGTGCATTCCCTGTGTGCCATAAAGACTGGCAAGGAACCACATTAGACCCAGGGAGAAAACTGGGACTCATATTCAGTTTGCTGAATTCCTTTATCTTAAAGTTAATTAATAATTGCAGTCTGTAAAGTCTCCAAAGCTGTGATTCATGGGTAATAATTTGAGGCTGCAGGGATGCGCTAAACTGGCTTCCACTTGGTGGGGATTTGGCACCCACACTCAGGCATGACAACATGAGTGGTTGGGATTAAAATAAAGTATGATGATCACAGGCTGCGTAATATTGTCCCTATAGCCTTGAGCTGAAAAGAAAGCTGCAACAATGAATTAATAATGAAAGATAAACATACATATTGGTTGTACATGACAACCTTTATGTTCTTATTATATAAACAGAATTTTAATTATTGTGACTGTGCCGTGCACTGTAAATAAATAACCTTCTTTGCTTGGAAATGAAGCACATTTGGTTCCATAAAGGAGAGAAATGTGAAGGAGGGATGTGCTTTGTCCGCAGGTTTCATAGCTTAGCAGACCTTGAAATGGAAGACATTGATATTCCAATAGCCACCCACTGTGTTCCAGGCCAACAAGGTGTAAAACAACCCATCAAGTGAAAACCGCAACACTTTAGACTGCCTCACACTGTGAATAACAATCTCCGCAGCCAAATAAGGGCTTTAAAGCCAGCAATATAAAATACATAGGAGGAGATCTTAAAAATCAACAGCCATTCGCTCCTCCGCCTCTTCATGATTCTTCCCCTCCCTGTCCTTCATCGTCTCACTCCACCTGTCCCGCTGAGTTAGGAGGCGCTGCAGATCAGCCAGATAATCACTGACCTCTTCCGATCCAAAAAAAGTTCATCTAACTCCTCTATAGTGTGTCACTCCGCCACCACATTTGTCTTGGAGCTCCGCATTGTGGAAAATGGCTGAAAATTGGCTTTCCCCAGGTCGAACTGTCCCCTTCATAGATCACCGAGATGTCCTCCAGATAGCTGGCCCACGTCCACTGCCAAGGCAGCGCGCTCAAATAACTCTCCCTGATAGCTCTCTTTCTCTCCCTGCACTATCAGGAAGCAGTCAAGCTGATATCAGATCAAAGTCTTTGTTCGCTGGCAAACACACAACACTGACATGGATTATCTGAGGACAAAGGAATATATTCTCCAAGTACAAATATGTAAAATTCAATGGTAGCGGCGCTGATTAAAGGACAGATCCATTATTTTTTGTTTCTTAGAGTACTATAGCCTTAAAATGCTATTATCCCAAGCTTTTTCAAAAACCTTTTCCCACATGACCTGACGTAGGTTTCTGCACAATGTCATTGCTAAATGTAAACCCACGTACTGCTGAGAATGCCAGACTAGCTCCATCCCAAAAGTCACACAACAATAAACACATAAAGCCCCGTTTCCACCAAACATGTTCAGTATGGTACCTTTGGAACCAACAGTAACCCTTCAGACATGGTACCTAGACCCTAGTGTTTCCACCACAAACAGTACTCTTAAATGTGGGCGGGGTTGTTGTCACTCACTGCTCCGTCCAGCCCTCACTGTATTTCCTCCTTTATCAGTCTGCACCTCGTTTATTGTCCACAGAACGAGGCTGCACGCCGACATTTTCAGAACAGAACAGAACAGGCTGCAGTGAGAGTCTCTCTCCATGGGATATTTAAGAATAGCAGGTTTGTGCATTTAGTCCTTCTCAGGCAAGCTCAGGGGTTTAGTGTTGCTGGAGCCCACAGGAACAACGCTCTGTGATGCTTTTTTTTCTCCAAATGAGGATTAGAATATATGCAGTTCACATAATCTGGTAAAACAAATAAAAAAAGTTGACACACTGAAATTTAAGGTGTGCTCACGTCGTCAACTCATTGTCAATTAGAAGTAAATGTTCCACCGTGTAAGTTGCCGGATTTCGGCCCAGTGAATTAAGTCATTTGTTTCAAGTTTCAAAACCAGCCATAAGTCAGCCCTGAGCAGAGTGACCGTCCTCTATTGACCAATCAGACTGCAGTGTTCACAGCTCCACCTTTTAGTACCAGATCTGTGTGCTAGGTACCCCAACAGAGGGGGGACCAATAATAGGGACGGTACAGAACGGTTCCATTGGTACCATCCACAAATCTTTTAAGGTGCTTCTTTTTTAAGAGGCTAAAATACATTTTGCTGCTGCTCCCGTCACTCACCGCCACCAAACCCCTTTGACAAAAACAATATTTTGACTTCACAGAACACAAGGAGTTACTACAGTGCAGTATTTACCACTGCTGCAGATCAATTGGCTCATGTGTTAGTAACATGCTGTCCACAGCAGTAGGCTACATTGCTTAGCTTCTGTACCCTCCTGTCTGCTCCTCCAAATTGGGAGCATGCCGACCACCATTTAACTGTTGCTAATACACTGACTGTGGATCTATTAATGTGTTTATACAGAACAAATGCAGTGTTTTATTGGATCTCAGTGGGCTTTCACCTGATTAAATGAAGGTTTAATAGCACCGTGTTCCACCTCTGAGCTCAGATCTTCAAACTAGCGCTTTTCTTACTCTCCAGGCTCACACTGTCAGTAACTGTAAGTGTGTGTTGATACCGGCTGAATGGGAGTTCTCCTTTGAAAAACACGGACAAGAACGCAGATGGACCCGCCCTTTAGCAGATTCAATAGAAAATGTATTGATGTTTATCTTCTCATATGTTTATGACTCATATCTTTATGACTTGAATATCTTAAGGTTTTGGACAAAGCAATGACCTAAGATATGTTACCTTGATGCATACTTTATTATTTTCTTGCATTTAATAGACTGATGCTGAAATCCTTGATGCAAGACAATTGTATTGTGTTGCTTTTCAACAAGTAATCTTTGTTCTGATCTGAGCAAAATGGAGGAAAAAAAAACCTTGAGGTAGTTTGTAGGTGGAGGGCGGCGATGTTCCGTCTTGTCTTTCTTATCTGCCCTTGCTACTTCTGTTTCCTTTCCTGTACCCTGGCCTTTACACACACTCACACTTTTTCCAGTCATCATTATCTTCCCAGACCCACTACTTGCAGGTGTTGTGAATTATCTGTGGAGCAGCTTTAGATGAAGCAGTGTTTTTTATTTATTTATTTTTTCATGTCTCTCCGCTATCCTGACTCTGGCAGGACACTCTCTTTCTGGCAACCAGCCAGCCAGTGTGTGTGTGTGTGTGTGTGTGTGTGTGTGTGTTGGTATGTCTAAGTGTGTGTGTGCCTGTCCTGCCCTGTGCAGCCATGAGGGACGGATGTAGCAGCTCTCCGCTAACTGATAACAAGCCAATCTAGCACGATGGACAGAAGGACAAACACGGGGACTGGAGAACAAAGAATAGAGGGCAAGAAAGGAGACAGTCCAGGAAAGGAGGAAAGGAAAGAGATAACTGTAAGGGGACAATTGACATCAGTCATGTGGCTTCTCTGCTGACTTCTCTTTCTCCTCTCTGCTTTGTGAAAGTCTAACAGTGTGATAGGACAGAAGACTGACCCGTGTCTATTCCACTTGTCTGATTCCTCTCTCCCACTGTTTAGCTCTCTCTCTGTCCAATTTTCTTTCAGCTTCTCTGATGGCCTCTTTTTTCCCTCCCTCTCTTTGTCTTCTCTTTCTCTCCCTCGGTCTCCCTCTGAAGGACAATTGGTCTCATTCAATATGAGGAACTGGAGGCAAATCAAACTTTGCTGCATAAGTGGGTATGGGGGGGGAGGGAGGGGAGGATGAGATGCCAAGGGAATTGAAATCGACTGGCACTCAATGTCAGAATGCCAATCTGGATCAGTGTCACACTGTATAGGAAATGAGAGCTTCTTTAATAAGGGCACAACTTTATTCAACTATCTAGATGAATAGACTCACTTTCGCTCGGATTTTAACACGTCCCTGCAAGGACTCACATGGATGCACAGCAGCGTACAGGAACAAACATGCACGGCGCCATGCGCTCTACAACCTTAGATTAAAGAGCAACACAACTTCAGATGCGTGGCCTTTAGATGAAACAGCGACTGTGTTTGCTGACATGCAGAACGGAGGGGGCGGGAGGGGGGGGCTGTAATTGACCAGTTATAGCCACTGGGAGAGGTTAATTGAGGCGTTCCCTCTTGTGAAGGTGGGGGAGTTTCAATTAATGCTGTGAAGGTTGCCGTCAGAGACGAAGCCACAGGAACACCAAGTCCATTAAAGGTGTAATTAACACCGGCATTCAGTCGCAACACATAGCTGGCTTCTAATAGACTTCATTATGTCAGATGCCTACACAGGCAAGGTGAAAAAAGGGCTGTATGTAGTCTATAAACAGGCTCTAGTTTACATGCAAGACCATATTGTAGTACGTACCTACAGCATGTAGATCCAAGGTCAGTGTGACAAAACTTGGTTACTGCTAAAAGTGTGTCCATAGCACTGGGTACTGAACAAATGAGTGGCAGATATGTACACTGCAGGGCAGAGTCAAAAGTTTCAAACAACAACAAACAAGGCAATGGTGGGGGAGGTTGTAATATTGTACCTTTAAATGGAGGCAGCGCTGCCGTGGTGATCCGTGCGTCCATTATATACATCCCGATATGGACGGCAAATTCCTTCTGTTCTGCCATTATTTAAATTTCTTCATCATTTCCAACGGTCCTATATCTGGCTTGAACAAAGCTAAACTGCCTCCAAGAACTCTGGTGGTACTGCTCCGTTTCATGTATCCACAAGCTTTCAGAAAACTTGAAAAAATATGGACGAAATGAACACAAAGTACAGACAGAAGGCTCAGTCTATCTCTGTCTCTGCATCTATAGAGTATATATGTTTACTGTTTAAGGCTCCACGGATATGTTGCATTTGCATATTATTTACTGGTTGATAAAAACACCCACATTTAGAGCTGAAAAGCAGGAGGGAAAACCAGCCACGGGTCCCTACAAACAGCCATGTGTAGGAGCTAAAATCTGCTGTAAAAACATTGACAGTTGGCTAAAATACCCACATTTAAGGGCTAAAAAGACAGGAAACAGTGTCAGGTCCCTAAAAAACACTCAGTATGGGGGCTAAAAACCTGCTGGAAAGACAGCTACAGGTTTCTAAAAACACCCACATTTAGGGCTGAAAACTCACAGGAAAAACAGCAATGGGTTCCTAAAAACACCCATGCATAGAGTCTAAAAAGCTACTGGAAAAACAACCAAAGGCCCCTAAAAACCCCCATGTATGGAAGGTAAGAAGTTGCTAGAAAACAACCACAAGTTGCTCAAAAAACACCCACATTTGAGGCTAAAAAGCTGCTGGAAAAACAGCAACATGTCGCTAAAAACACCCATGTTTGGGGCTGAAAAGACAGGAAACACAGTGTCAGGTCCCTAAAAAACACTCATGTATGTGGGCTAAAAACCTGCTGGAAAAACAGCCACAGGTTTCTAAAAAACACCCACATTTAGGGCTGAAAATTTCAGGAAAAACAGCAATGGGTCCCTAAAAACACACATGCATGGAGTCTAAAAAGCTGCTGGAAAACAATCAAAGGCCCCTAAAAAACCTCCATGTATGTGACCTAACAAGTTGCTAAAAACAGCCACAGGTTGCTAAAAAACACCCATGAAAAACTGCAGGAAAAACAGCCAGGGGTCCTAAAAAAACACCCATGCACTGAGACTAAAAAGCTGCTGGAAAAACAGCAACACATTGCTAAAAACACCTATGTTTGGGACTGTAAAGTGACAGGAAAAACAACCACAAGTCCCTTATAACACTCATTTATGGAGACTAAAAAGCTACTGAAAAAGACTGCCACAGGTCCTTAAAAAACACACACATATATGGGCTAAAAAGCCGCTGGAAAAACAGGCATGTGTCCTTAACCCAGGCTTGGTGTCTTATTAAGTGACTGAAAACGCAGCAATGACTTGCTAAAAACTACAGGTTAGGTTGTTTGTTGGTCTCCAACACTTGTCTGTTATCTCACCTTGGTGATTCGACATCAACTGATCCCTCCACCTCTTTTGGTTGAGTACTGACACTTGCATATCGTATTGGCATTATTAAAGCTAATTTTCAAATAATGTCCAGCCCTGGTTTACTAAACATACTGTATTAATACCTGGCATGAATCCGAAGCACTTTCCTTCTGCTGAAAACTAGAAAAGTTTTCAACAAGAATATATTTTTCCCCTCATTTTTACAGGTGTGCCATACAATCCATTAGTGACAAATCTTGATGTGTTAATTAAATTTTTGCGAAAAATAAATTGGTGGACAGAGGTCACTACCTACACTTTTTTTTTCCCTATTAAAGCTCAGTATATTTCTTCCAGCCACTACTGCTGCGGTAGTGAACAACAAAGCTGCAACAAGTAATGATATAAGTAAAGATTCTCCCTCTGGCCTGCTATAAAGGAGCCAAAGGTTACCTTCCACCAAGAAATATAACTGCATTTCATGCACTAAGTGACTTGTCCCTATAAAAGAGTTATGTATTTACAATTCCCCTTTTTATGAGCCGGGGTTTGGTCGGGTGGGAAATGTGGCTTGAAAGGCGCTGGGGTTAACGGCACCTCAGACTTCTAGTGCTCTTGGATGACACTGCAGAGCCGCTATTGGTCATGGCCGAAGCGCCTGATCATGTCTGTCCGGAGCAAAACGGCTCCCTGAAGGTAAAACCACTTACAGGGACCAGGACGATTAGGCTTCATTTTATAGCACTGTTCCATGGTGTGGTTGCCTGGCCCAGGACCAGATTTACTCTGCCTGGGGGACGGAAATAAACTTGAGTCTATATGACGGCTGAAGGAAGTAATGAAATGGCAGTCCCAAGAGAGACACAAATCCACATACTGTAGGTATTCCCAAGTGTTATAGTCTGAATCAAAGGCTGCTGTCTGGCAGGCATGGCTCAGAACACTGACAGCCTGACTAAAGATTTTCACAAGCCATAGCTGCTGGAAATTCTTAAGACATCTGAGAGAAAAGCTGAAGGGGAGCAGGCAGAAGTATTCATCGCAGAGACGGAGGATATATTTCATTTTGTGAGAGATATGTACTCTGAATCAGTTGGAAGATATAAAATCAGACTTTGTGCTTAACTGTGTGGGCTGGGTAATAGCACGGCTGCCAATTAAACGTGGCGAGGAAAATTGACATTCCAGTGAGGTGGGAATATCAATTTTCATTCTGTTATTCTCCAGGGAGCAAATGAACATCTGCCTGTATTTGTGTGCATGTGTGTGATTGTTTATCCCAAAGCAGAGACTAATGTAGGCCAATATCTCCCCACTCCAGCTGTTCGACTCACCCAGTAAAAACTGTCAATGTATTGCCTTTTAAAGAAGTATTTCACTGCTGGAAAGATGCAAAAACTAGGGTTACATGACCAGAGAAAACAGATGAAAAAGGGCTGTGGTATTTGCTTTTGCTCAAGAGGTAGACAACCTACAACTACCAGAATGCACTGCGTCACACCGGACCAATAAAAACTCCTATGGCAGCCGGCAAGTGACAAATGATCTGGTATTACAGGAAAACAGCAAGTCAAGATATGTTTCTGATAGGGGTGCTCAGTGGCTCGGCGGGTGGAACAGGTGTCCCATTTCAACCCCCTTCCCAAAAAATGTTTCTGAAAACATTTTAGACGAGAGATACGTAACACAGTAACAGAAGCTTGGTTCATATTTGATCGTCACTGCTTAGTTTTATTGTTTTATCTCAGAATTTCCAGGCTCTGTTTCTCACAATGCAGCGTGGTGCCCACTTCTTGTTCACAAATTCTCATTTTACAGCTAAACAGTGCACTAAAATATGTTCCTGTAATTTTTTTTACAGTTTGAGAGAGGGGTGGGTCTCTCTTTTGATCTCCTTCTATACTCTGTGTCCGTGGTGGTGGCAAGGACCAGTACGATCTTTAGTCCAAGCCAGGTTAGCAATACTAGGTAGTAACAACACAATACACTGCATTTTGCACATACACTGTGGATACATGTTCACTTATAGAAGTTGGACAGGACTGTGTATGTAGTGAGACACAAGATAGAAGTGCTAATGAACTCTATACTGCTGGAGCTTTCACTGCTGTTGATGCGTGGAGCAGCCATCTTGGATTTTGAGGTCAGACTTGGTGAGACTGCTTCAACTTTCGGAATTGGAAATCCAATTTTAGGGGGTGCTCATAAATTCTGACTTCCCAGTACAAATCAAACACTCCATCTGCTCTTTGTGTGATTAGAGAAAAGCAAAGGAGCGGAATTGCTGTTGACTGCAGTGTGTTAAAAAATTCCATTTTTGTTATTACAGAAAAGCAAAGTACTGAAAAAAGGCACCTAATGGTAACGGCACCGAATTTTAGGTACCAGTACTGGTATCGATACAAATGTGAATGGGCCCAAACCCTAGTTATACTTCCCTCCATCGTGCAGGCATTTAGGCATGCGGTGTACTTTCACTGGCTCTTGGGCTGTTACTTGAACTAGTATTGCTAACAACATCTTGGTTTTCTGACTTGTTGGACTGGAATCCGATCAACTAGGGTGTGACATCATTCACAGCTGAGCCCTTCGACTTCTGAGGGGAATGGACCGCAGCATATGTCTCCGTCTGTCTGCTTGCTTGCGTGTGTAACTATGTGTGTACATTAAAAAACACAATTACAATTAACAGTCATACCATACTATTTCTACATAAAACAGAAAAGAAAATAGACGGATAGACAAATCTACAGTATCTGCACTGCTGTGAAAGTTCTGGCTCACTGGAAAGCCAACAGAGCTTTGTGGGGGTTGCCACTACAGCCATAACTGCACAATAAACTTTCAATCTCATTTTTCACCGTACATCAGATATAATTTTCTCAGAAAGCACAGCAAGTGTTATCGGCCAATTAATCAGCTATCGTCTTCCCTGCTCCAAACTATCATTATTATATCCGCCATCAAAAATCCACTATCTGTTGACCTCTAGTCGATACCCAACTCTAAGTTTGACACAGTTTGTTTACACATTTCCCACATTGCTGGTTGAAAATTGGCAGAATATCTCTTTAAATACCTGTGAGGGAATATTAATCTGTATGTTCACTTTAACAGCAGCCCGGGAAGAAAACTACTACACATCATGCTGAAAGAATCCAAGGTACTGAGTGGATTCCCATGTTCTTCTTTTGTTCTTTAGATTACAACATGTCAAAGACAGAGTGTAGAAAAGCAACAGAGCAACAGCATGGTTCTGTCTGAGAGTAAGGATTACACTATTCAACACTGACAATAAGTGCACTTCAATCCACCTGTTTCCATGAACGTTTTCAGAGGAAACAGCAAAGTTTTTAGTTTGCCAGAGGCGGAAAACATAACAGCAAAATGCGACAAAGTGCAACAGAAACAGACGGATGATAATACACGCAACAAGTACAATATACTTGCACTTATGCTTCAAAACTTACACTGTTTCTCTGTGTTAAAAGGGTCCACTGTAATTACTGGCTATGGTTACATGATGGCTTCTCATTCGGAATGAAATAAATCTGAATGAAATCATTCGGAATTAAAGTCTTTCCAGGTAGTTTACATGGGAAATATTCATTCCGAATGAGGGTTTACACGGGAGATCAGTTCAATCGCCTTTATTCAGGTCTGCGCAAGGTTTAGGTCAGGGAAGGTTTCTGATTGGATAGGGGGCGGGGCGGATGTTACGTGTTTACGTTTACCGGAAGAAAACACTGTAGTCCTCGCTCCGGATAACAAGATGCTTGACGACGCCGTTCTTAGTGCCTTTTTCGGGCGTGTTTTGCTTATATTCTTGAAGCAGCAGTACGACAACAACCTTGTTCTGCTAATGCTTCATCTGTTGAGGAGGAGAAGAGAGGTAGAAGATCGAAGAAGGGAGATAGAAGACCGTGCTGTGGCGAATGGAAACCGGTGAGTGCAACAAGTCCGACTGCTCTATCTCAGCCCGTTGCTATGCAGCCCGTTGCTATGCGCGCTATATACGTCATCGCGCCAGAAGGGCAAGGAAACGAGCATGCGCAGAAAGACCGGAATGAACTTAAAGAGGAATGAGTGTACACATGCACACAAAATTCTTTCATTCTTTCATTCGAACGGAATAAACCACCCCCTTTAATCGGATTTAATTTTCAATCGGAATGACCTTTTTTCAATCGGAATGACCGTTTACATGACCACTTTTAATCGGAATGGCCTTTCATTCTGATTAAAAGTGGAATTAAACTGTGCATGTAAACGTACTGACTGACTGAAGTTTACACTTAAACCACTTTATTATTCACTGCGACATCAACACTGCTGGTGAAGACTTTCCACTTCTTTCCTTTATTGATATCTGTCTGCATTAGCTGGCCAAGGACAAATTGCTACAGACTTGGCATTTTCAATAAACGCATTAATCAATTTCTGATAAGCATGATAAAAGCAAAGTATTCACCTGCTGATGCGGCCTGCAGAGAATAAATGCTTCACATTACAGGAGGAATGAAAGCACCTTCAGGTCCTTAAATGCACATAGAAATAACTAACAATATAAAGACGTCTCAAGATGCCCATAGTCGCTCTGGTCTCAGTTGGATGCTTCCGATGGAGAGCGGAAGAGATGGCATGGTTAAAGAGGGGAAAAGGGAGAAGTTGAAGGAGAGTGAAGGCATGAACAAGCCGAGTCATTGGTCTGCTCTGCTTTATAAATCCCTCTTTTCACATGACAGCCGGGTATATTTGAGCACATTAAATGTTTGAGTTCCACAGAAAGGTGGCAGTTTTGTGCATTTCTTGAAGCCACATTAAATGTGGGGAAAGTGGGAAATGAAAGAGAAAGTGGGCGGTGGGCTGAGTTCACGGGCAAACAGAACGATGGTCGATAAGCCTGCTGACAAGACCACTGACTGGAAAGGGGGAAACGGGTAGACAGGGAGGACAAATTATAGGAATTTCGGGGCTAAAAGGATTACACCTGTCAAATTTGGAAATGTCATTACTGACATGAAAGGGGAGCAAAGCATCTAGAGAGTGTAAGAACAGTCTGACATGCCGTACTTTTAAATAATTACTTACAAAAATACAGCAGATAAAGAATTCCTTTTGTATAATTTTCACTGCAGGCCAACAGTAGCCGAGTAAAAGATGTCTGCAACTTCACACAGAACATCAAATTTGCCCACCGTCCCGTAACAGATTGACATGCTTAACCAGGACAGCGAGAAGCACTGGAGACTGTGCACACTGTGCTCCATATTCCCAGACTTCCATTGATTTTTCAAATATGCCATGTGGTAGCACGGGCTACAGTAACGTGAGCCAGGGACACACTCCACCCAGGCCCCATCCACCATCAGTAGTGACTGCAATGTTGCTGTTTTCAAATACTGGGCTGGGGTGAGCAGGGGGATAAAAATTGATCCCCTTATTGATACTCAAAGCTAATGACTGTGTCAGTGTGTCACATCCAGCTCCTGTGAACGTTTTGACAACATGGAACCCCAGAAATGATGTTTTCTGCTTTAAAGACCCTAAAACACAGATTTAGAAACAGACTCTGATACTGCTGCTCCAGTAATAGGTCGACAGTAATCTGATAGAGGAGATAGGGGTAAGGTGATACTGTTACGGTTCAGAGATGCACATATCACTGGATATAGACAGATAGTGTAGGTCTGTCATTCATTTATACTCATGGAGCCAAGGCTGGGTACAGTATCTACAATAAGTCATGACTGTACTGCCCCCACAGTGGAGGAAATAAGGTTGAGAAATAACTCAAAATGTATAAAAAAAAATATTTTATCACAGCTGGTGATGTACAGAAATAACTAACTTTTAGCTTATACAGAAGCAGAGGCAAAGCAACCCCACTAACAGAATAAATGTTGGCCACGTATGGTCCTGCACACCAAATATACGTTACATCTGTACCTTATGCAGATATGTTAAAACTCATTGTTTCAACAATGCTGTGGTGAGTTTTAGGCACATAAACACCTGGTTATGGTTAGGGAAAGATCATGTTTTGGCTTTAAGTACCAAAATTTGGTGCCACCATCCTGGTAAAAAAAAAAAGTTTTGGTAAAAAAAAAAAAAAACACAACTACTTTTCATGGCACTATCCCAGCAGATAATGGAGGGATCTCTCGGTACTATCCCGGCTGGAAATGCAGCTATATCTTAGTAAAAACATCTGCTTTTCATGACACCATCCCAGCTGGAAACACAGTGATATCTCAGTAAAATCAAACCACCTTTCATGGCACTATGCAGGCAGGAAACGCAGCAATGTCTTAGTAAACAGCAACTGCTTTTTGTGACACTATTCCAGGTGGAAATGCAGTGATATCTCGTAAAAACCAACCTCTTTTCATGGCACTATCCCAGCAGGAAACACAGCAATGTCTCAGTAAAAAGAAAACACTTTCATGGCACTATCCCGGCTGGAAATGCAGCAATGTCTTTGTAAAAAACAGCTGCTTTTCGTGACACTATGCCAGCTAGAAATGCAGTGGTATCTCAGTAAAATCAAACTGCTTTTTGTGGCACTATTCCAGCAGGAAACACAGCAAATTCCCAGCAAAAGGAAAACACTTTTGTGGCACTATCCTAGCAAAAAATGGAGGGATGTCTTGGTAATATCCTGGCTTGAAATGCAGCAATATCTTTGTAAAGAAAAAACAACTGCTTTTTGCAACACCACTCCAGCTAGAAACGCAATGATATATAGAAAACCAACCGCTTTTCATGGCACCATGCCGGCAGGAAAGTCTTGGTAAACAGCAACTGCTTTTTGTGACACTATGCTAGCTGGAAAGGCAGTGATGTTTAGATAAAAACTATCCTGGCAGAAAACAAAGCCATGTCTCAGTAAAAAAACAGCTGCTTTTGCAGCACTATTGCGGCAGGAACTGGGGCACTGTCTTGTTAAAAACTAACAGCTTTATGTGACACTAGTCCCACTGAAAAACAGCTACAGGTCCCTAAAACACAACTGGTTTTGTTGTGTGTTTATCTCGAGGAGTGGTCTGTCACAGTCTGCAGCTTAGAAGGCGTCTCACTTAGGTGTCATGCCATCCAGTATTCCCTCCACTCCCCTGAAGACAAAGTCAGCTACCACTTCACTTTAAAAACACTGATATGATACGTATAGAATTTACAAATTAAACATATCGGTGGTTTGCAGTAACGTATACCAACAATGCCAACATTTCCTTCTGGTGACTGGGCTGCAAAAAAGCCACACAAACGCCCAGACACAGATACAGCCCGAACGTGGAGATTAATATTTTGCTCAAATGAGCTTGAAATTTTTCATGATTCTTTCATTGTCAACTTAATTATATTTTACAAGGGATGAAATCCTCTGTTCACTGCCGTCTTTCCACATGAAGGGAAAATATTTGGGCTTCTCAATTCCCCTGCCATGTGTACCCCGTTCTGCATGCGCAGGCTTCATCTAATATTTGAAGTTATTACAAATTAATTTCATATACTTTGGAGCTGTGGAGGCTGCCCAATCTGGACGGCACTGGAACTGATTGGAAATTTTCATTATCTTCATCACTGGCCAGCTCAGACTGGCATGCGAGGCAGCGGGGGCTTTCATGATGTGACATTACTGGTGACAGGTGAAAATAAGTTGAAAATAAGAATGACCATCATGTGGGAGATAAGAACAGGTACTGAGAAAGAGCAAGGAGATAAGGAATACATTAAAATGGGCAAGACGAGACGCTGATAAGATGCAGATTCCAGTAAATTCATCTCTGAGCTACAAATATACACAGTGTCTGCACGTATCAGTTAAACCCAGCAGTTTTTGCTGTATGACCACATACCAAATTAAGACTGGGTTATGGACAAATCATGCACAGGTAGATCATTTCAGGATTTTAATTTATCTCTGCAGATTTCCAGGTTTGGCAAAAGTGGATTTACCTTGAGCCAAGCTTTTACAAAGTCTGACGGTGTGGGCCGGACAAAATTGTTAAAACTGCCTCCTCACCAGAATTATCATGCTCTAACTTTTGAAACTACAGTTCTCATGAGTTGGGAACTTTGTGGGTAATCAGTGGGTATAATGTTGCCAAGGAGACAGTATTAGCTGTGGGCTACAACTGCCAACTTGTTAGCCTATATACCTAATCTTTCTAAGAAGATATCTGCATATTTATGTAGAATCTGTAGGCAGAGGGACAAATTTTGGTATTGGAAGCAATCAGGTTTCCCTTTGTAGTCCAAGTAGTATGGGCCAATCACATTTGAGCGGGATTTGGTTGCATACAGGTAAACAATCTGTGTAGAGAGCAAAAGAGGTGGAGCACAAGGATGCAAAAAGAGGCTGAAATGCAATTTAAGAACTAGGGTTGGGTACCAAAACTACACTAGCTGTATTTACAAGACCATAAACAAGACTGTAGACAAGACACAGATTTCAGCGCCTCATTTCTGGGCCAGACTGTGCACATTGCTAGTGTGCAGCCAAGAGAGAAAGACAGAGAGCGTGTGTGTGCCAATGACGGTGACAGTGAGGTTGCACTAAATTATCCGTAGGTGTGAATGTGAGTGTGAATGGTTGTCTGTCTCTATGTGTCAGCCCTGTGATAGTCTGGCGACCTGTCCAGGGTGTACCCTGCCTCTCGTCAGCTGGGATAGGCTTTCAAGTTCAAATTTGCCTTTGCAAAAAAAGGAGATTCATTCACACTGTTGACTGTTTTTGTACTTTATTTTGAAAAAAAAAAAAAAAAAAAAGTGTCAGCTCAGACTCCATTTACACACCAGTACCATTTTGGCACTGGTATCAGAAAAATACCAAAAGATACCCAACCCTACTTGGAACCCGTCTGCTATCATGTGACAACAGCTTTTTATTAGCTGTTCTAAAAATGGATCTACATTCATACGCAGATATTTGTTCGCAGAGATTTGCTGAAATGTCCATCCAACTCCATTGTCGTGACTCAAGTTGTTAGGCGGACTGTAAACAATGGCTTACATATGGAACAGGAAATCTTAGCCAGCATGCCTGTTATCCAGACATCTGCTGGTCACACCAGAACCCCCATAATACTGGTTGTTGCCCCCAGATGCTAAATCATCATCAGACTAACAGCCGATGAATCCAAGATTATACTTTGGCAAATTACCATTGAAAAGATGCTGAAAAAGTAATTAGCAGTTCCTGTTTGCAGTGTACCGACAGACGTACAGACAACTCTCATTATGTTACTCTGATACTGAAGAAAACTTTTCAAAGGGAAGCTCAGAAAGTTACAAGAAGCATCTTTTTTCTAATGATTTCTAAAGGAGTTAATGGATGTTTCCTTGAAATGAATATCCTTGAGTGTAAGTCAGAGTAAATCCCCAGGGGGTGCTCTCAGCAGGTAAGTAACTATAAAGCTCAGTAAAGTGACAATTAAGTAAATGGAACATTTTTGTTGGGATTAAAATATGGAAATATATGGAAAATACACTTTAAACATATAAGGACTATGTGAAACCTACAGCACTCTCCCTCCTGGAAGGATATATAAAGATACCTGGAGAGTAGTGCGCTGAAACTCATCATTACTCAGTAAAACCCAAGCCTCTGCTGTCATTCAGTCAGTCATTGCTATTTATTCCTCAGTGACATGGCCTTTCTATGCCCTTTGCCCCTGAAGGTATCAGTGTTGACATGAGTTAGACAACCCTGCACCGACATACTCTGACCTCAGGGTGCACCTAATAACCAATAATCCCCCCATCACTGAGGGCTTACCATTGATTTCCATTCCGTATGTGAACACAGCTTACGTCTGATGAGTGACCATGTATGGACCGGGTCATTCTATATTCATTGAGCTGGGAATTTCATGAATCATGGATCTAAGCTGTGGGTTAGTTGCTCTAAGTCGCCTCCAGCCTGAAAGCTGACCTTTGCTTGCTTAGATGGATGCCTGAGGCAGGATATAAGGCCCTTAGGGTTGGAAGAGATGGGAATGACAGCTGGATTCTTCTGGTTCCTTCACACTTGCATGCTATCCAAGTGCAGCGTTTTAACACCGCTGCCAGGAAATGAGATTTGATGTATGAAATAAAAATGGGGAACACTGAAATATGCATGTAATATAATCTCACATTTTCTTTATATCTATGTGAGAATCCTGCTGATTATGTCATCAGGGCGTGCAAGAACAAATTTTCTTTTCTTTTCTTGTCAAAGTACAGACTGCGTTATGATCCCACATGTGATTACACACATGGTTCTTCTTCTGTGGCGTTTCATGAGCTGTCCTGGATTCACATTAAACAGCGAGTGTGAAAGTAAGCTAAGGAAAGTGGGGCTCTTGGGACAAGATTTTAAGGATACCAATGCAGGTAGTCGGTAGAGTCACCAATTAACCTGCATGTCTTTGGACTGGGGAGGAAGCTGGAGTACCTGGAGAAAACCCACGCTGACACAGGGAGAACATGCAAGAAGAAAAGAAGAGGCAAAAAGAAGGGCTCCCCCACCCTGAGTTTGAGACCCCAATCGGGAATCTATATCTCAACATTTCATTCATTTCTGTGAATAAATCTAAATGAAACTGTCATCTAAAAAGTGAGATTATGATTCAAGATATGAACTTGAACTTGAACTTAAACTCTCACAGGGCACAGTGAACACTTGGACACAAGCTGTATTCACAGGGCCTTCACTCTCCACCAAACAGCCTCGTCCTTCATTAGAAAAGTGCACAGTTAAAACAACCAAACAGCTAACACAACAATGATCATGCCTGAGGGAGATGAAAACCCTGAATTTGTCGAAAAAGAAGCCTATTAAGTATGTATGATTGTTAAAAAATTAAAAGAAAAAAACACAATACCGACAGAGAACCAAAGAAAAGGGCCTGAAAATATCAGAAAAGGTCATCTCTGACAAAACAGGAGAAAATCTGCTCAAATAAGAAACTTTTTTTTTTTTTTTTGTATTTATTTTACCTCCAATTTCTATTCAGTGCAAAAAATTCATAGTACATGAAAAAAGGGAAAGACACATCCTCCTCCTCTTCATCATCATCCACCTGAATATTACTATCTGAACTGTTGAAAGTAGCTGTCTGAGTTATGAAATGATTCTGTGCACCTTGTTTCTCTGTTTTGTCACAGCTGTGTCCCCCTGCTATATTTTCTACATTGATTCTTGGTCAAACGTCTCTTAAGGATCTGACGGATGCAAAAAACACAGAAAATCAAACGTGTTACGAACATTTTTATGAAGAAAATTCCGCTCAGTGTGAAAACGTGACTGACACAACGTGAGGTCATATTTATTTTTAGACGTGCCACAATTTCTGACCCAAAAAAAAAAAAAAAAAATAAATAAATAAATAAAATAAATGACTTAAGGGCAGTCCCAATACCCTGCTTAGCCCTACCCCTCCATTTGCGTGTTCCTGCAAGGGGTAGGGTTGTCCCAATTCCTTTTTGCGTGTAGGGGGCATAACGAGGGGTAGTGGGTATGAAACTAGCCCTTCGGAGCGAGGGATTTAGGATGCTGACTTGCCAGCGAGGGGTAAACGTCGCCATGGCTACCAACGAGCAAGAGACGGGGAAAAAAGTTCATACATAGCTAACGTTACCGTCGTCAGGTTGCTTGTTAGCTAGCTAGCTAGCTCGCACTAGCTGGTGTCTGTCATCTGTCCTGTTGTGCAGAATTGTCGGATTTTTCACATTACGATAACACGCCAGCTGGTATAACTATGCTGCCTCGTAACGTTAGCTGGTTAGCTAGCTAGCAGAAGTCCCCTGTCATCTGTCGTTCATCAAACAAAGCATGATGAATAATGCAAACGCGATCGGTAGGATGGACTCAACTGGAGACTTCATTGTAGATGCCGGTTGGAAATGTAGATGGCTCGCAGCTTCCTGTTTAAAATAGTTACGTATGCGTGAACGTAACCGACATGGTGACGTAGTGAGTGGTGTCCCAATTCCTAGGGAAATATTTCAACCGCTACCCCTCGTTGCTTCATTTCGAGGGACAAGGGGTCGTGGGCAAGGGCTAGGGGTAGGGCCAAGGGCTAAGGGGTAGTGGACAAAGGGGGGTATTGGGATTGGGCCTTAGTGTACAAAGGCTTTTAGTCAGGAGTCGTCACTTTACACCGTGATAGAAAAGGGATCCTTCAAGGAAAAAGGTTGGGAATGACTGCAGTAGAGCCCCATCACCCCCTCTGAACTCAATGCTCAACCATAAAATTGAATTAACACCTCTAGGTCAGTGTCAAAAAACCCTGAACATTATAGGCGTCATAAAAGTAGACTTTACAACTGGCAGAACAGTTGCACAGGGTTAGATTGCACAGGTGTACCTTGTGAAGTCGCCACTCAGTATTTATGTATTGAAGGAGACAAAAGTTCTTCTGAATGTGTTGCTTTCTCTACCCTGCTGTTTTTCCTGCAGTGCTCTGTTGTTTGTTATTTCAGTGTGAATTCCGCTTTGTAATTACATCGCCTTGTCCTGGATTTCCTCGTTTTTTTTGTTTCACAGCATTGCATCAATTTATATGATGTTGTTTTATACGTTACTGCAGCGCATTGTGTTTGGCTGTAATTATATTACAGTACATTGCATGTCACTGTGTCACGTTTCGCTGTGTCGTGTAGTTCCGCCGTGCCTTGAAAGCCGTAGTGCATAATCTCAGTGGGTTTTTTTGTTGTCGAGCAGAACACCGTGTATCATTACATATCGCCGCATTGTATGGTCACCGAGCAGGTGTATAAAAGCCTGCAGGATTACACTCATCCTCAGAGGAGGTGCCAGAAGTGGGCCTCCAGGACACAGGGCTTTGGGCTAATCTGGTTATACAACAACACTATTGTTTGTCACAGAGTCATTTAAGTGCTGCTAGCTTCAAGAGGTATTAGTGACATCATCGCAAGCTGTCCAGTGTTCGCAGGATTACAATACGTCGTGTTTATACTGTTGAAAGTAAATACATGCCAGCTTAATGTTGTGTAAATGAGAAAACAGGGCAAGAGTAAATACACGTACATAAAGCACATTAGATGGATAGGTAACGGAAAGACATTGAAGCCCACATACAACACAGACATACTGTTCACACATATAGCCCACAGACATACACACACAAACAGCTCCATCCACCAGTCACTAATTAATTGGATGAAAAAGCAAGGCATATTGATTTTCCAATGACACAGACTCAGGGTTTCAAGATCACAGTGCATGCAGAACTGTGCGAGTGTGTGTGTACTCAGCTTGTGTGCCAGTCTGTGTGTGTTTGTTTGTGTGTGCACAGTGGTGTGTACAGTACAAGTGTCTTATCTGGGCCAACCACCCTTCATGTCCATGTTTGGGCTCTCGGAACAGCAGGCCTCCTCGGTGCAGTGGGTGTCACGTCCATAAAACGACCCCCCCCCCCCCCCCCCCTCAAACACACGGGTTTAAGGAATGATAATGTCCCGTCCCCACGTTGTACAAAGCAGATCGTTCCACTTTGAGAGCTGAAGTGGTGGGGAGGTCTAGCCAGTGAGGTATTTTAATGAGATTCCATGACGTGTTTTTCTCTTTTCTTTTAAAGTTCTTTGGCAAAGAAGTGATGTGGGATAAAACAAAAACGTACCCTGGGAATCAGAATCATGTGTGCCAGGTGGTGCTGGAAGTTTGGTGCTGTGAGACGGAGCTGATAAAATATCTTCCTCCATCTTGAAAAGTTGTCTAAAGTTTAACTCAGAAACATGGACTGTAGGTATAAAGGAAGTGGACGTAGCTACTGTGTCATCACCCATTGGTTTGTGGACTATCATTTTGAAGCCTCAAGTATGTCTGTTTGGCTGTTGCCATCTTGTTTTTTTGTTTTTTGGAGCCAGAATGAACCATAATTGGATGAGAGGGTGGGGCTGTGGAGGAGCGAGGAGTGGATTTGACTCAGGCCCCACAAAACGCTGCTCAGCCTTGCTTCCACTTCTCTGTGGCCACTAATGCAGCGAAAAAAAATCCCCTGCTTCCCAAAAAGCATTTTCCCCATAGAGCACCATTATAAAAGATACATTGACAAAACCTCAAACTGCAAACAATGTCAATTAGGACTCTTTCTTTTATGAATTTCTGATCCACGGAGGTTTTACACTTAGAAAACTTTCCTTTCCTAAAAATCTGTGACATCATCACAGTATTAAGTCTATGAGCCAAAGAGGAGTTCATGGGCCGGGCCAGCAGGGGAAACACTACTGCGCATATTCGGTGGGCTGCACACCCCAGAAGTAAACCCAGAGGTTACAAACCATTCCAACTCCACTGGATTGAAAAGGCGCCACCTTGTGGGTTCAGTATCTAGTTATTGTTATATATCAATGACCTGACTTAGTAAACACAGTTACACGCTAACACAAGCACGGGGTAGCTAGCTTGGTTAGCAGTGTGCATCTGTAATTCATGTTGACTGTGATATTAATTGGGATGCTAATTTGGCTAGTGAATAAAAGGCTTCAAAACAAAATGTTTCTACTGGAAAAACTAAACAGCTGTCTCCTTAGAGTGTCCTTCAATATAACTAAATATGTCTAAATTTTAGGCAACTGGCAACGTTTCCTGAAGACATTTCAACTCTCATCCAAGTGGCTTCTTCAGTTCTTAAGGACTGGTGTGGAGGCGCAGGCTTTATACTCTGTGTGGGTGTGAACCCTTATGGAGTCGTCAAGGTTATGTGAGCTCTGATGGTTTGAAAAAGGTGTGAAAGAAGCCATCTATGTCAAACTGGAACGACCATCATTAAAAAGAGGAGGTGGCCTACGACACCACTTATCACCCACCTACGACGCAGTCTTGGGATCTCTCCCCAGACGACTTACCACCAATTCACACCTATTTAACCCTAGTGATACACATGATGGCCAGGTAGGTCAGCGACTCGTGTGACCTGTTTAAAGCCTGTGACTCCACACCAGTCCATTAGAACTGAAGAAGCCTCTTGGATGAGAGGCGAGACATCTTCTAGACACTCAAGAAAGTCCAGTTGTCTATGATATAGCATTTAGGATTACCATGCCCTGGATGACTGAGAATCTTCCCCAGCATGCACCCGAGCAAGACATTTCTGTGCGACCAAAATGTTACTTAATTAACTTAGGGTCAAAGCTCTAAGATGCAAACATGGACAACCCTCAAAAACAAGTTCACAACTATGTAAAAGAACATCTGGATACGCACTGCTTTGCCACTATCCTGACTGACAGGTCAATTAAGTTAATCACAAGGTTGCCACGCCCTAAAAGATATCCTGCTTTATTTTACTATTTTACTGTGAATGGGACCATAATTCACAAAATGATCATCATGATGTATTGGTAAAGACTTGAAACTAGTAATGGAGACCATAAACTCATTAGGAGAAAGTTTACCGAGGTGATAAATCAAGTAAGAAGTGGATTCTTTTCCTCATAGACCTCGATACAATCAGACTAGTTGAGCTGCCCCCTGCTGTCGTGCAGAGAAAACAATAAAGGCGATCTTTCTTTTTCTTTAACCAAGAAGTTTTGGTTGCCTTACTTTAACCATGGGGTTGGCTGTGTGAAAACTGCTCAGTTTTCTTGGTAAGTACTGACCAATGTCCTGTATCACTGTTGGAATGAGGACTTGTGCCGAGATTGCAGGAAACTGCACACTCAAATCCTATGTTGCCATACATAGTTTCCTCTAAGGAAGTGGGTTAGCATGTGGTAAAGGGAACCAGTCCAGCACAGACAGAACCAATGTGGCTGTAAATATAAGAATTTTTACAGTGGTAGCTGGCTGCAGTCCAATCTGGGTCAAAAAACATCACTTTGCCAGGCTGAGCAGAGCACTCTGGGTAAAAGGCTTCACCACACTGTCTCTGTACGCTATGTAAAAGATAAAGAAATGTATGTTAGCAGGAACGGGTCTGGGGAGGTGTGTGCAGCATATATGTGCCGTTGGGCATGTGAGTCTCCAGAGAAGTGGCAGGGGGTTAAGCGGGAAAAAAATAAAAAAAACTGATAAAGGACAGGGAGGTGGTGAGAGAAAGAAAAAAAACACAGTGGCTGTGAGACACAAAGCCTTAATTACACTGTACAGACATCACAGGAATAGCAGTCCGCCTGGCTGTAATGGGATCCAGATGAAGGAATTATGCCATTTCCTGACAAAATGGCTTCAAGATGGGGGACAACGCTACTGTCCGGACTTCTAATAGAGCCGATGGGAATTGAAGAACTTCGGATTGCAGGAGTTGGGGGTGGGTGGCAACAAACTAGGGGGTACTGTGTACACACAGTGCAGTACACAAGTGTGGTCGAGAAAAATAAGTAATTGCAATTCATATTGTGATTATTTTCTATTAAGTATAGGCATGTATTTGTGGTCTACATGACATTAATATTGGAATCCATTGGCCAAGACTTTCTCTTCTGTGTGCAGGTTATTTCAGCCAGTCTCTACAAACAGATATCTGCATACAAGTGCATATAAATAATTAAAAAAAAAAATGCTCATAAAAAGCTACATCACCACATGGACTGTCTACATGTCGCTCAAATGTGTTTGGTTAACATTACTCAGACTAGAAAATTGGAAGATCAGCAGTTCGATCCTCAGCTCCTCCAGTTTGCATGTCTCAGACTTCTTCAACAAGAAACTGACATTAAACCCGCTGATGAAAAGCTGTGTGATGCTAACACTTAGCCCTGTCACTGTGTGTGTGCAGCTGAGTGAACTCTCGTAATTTTCCCTGGTGTGTAGCTGAAACTCAGCAGCAGCTTCAATTTCTTTGGTCTCCAGACGTCACAACCTAAATTTAGCAAAACACCAATGTCTAACACCGCTGGTGGCCAGCTGGGTTGTTTCTCTGTCTGTCCATTTATATCTTTCTACTGATTGAGGCATATAAAACCCCAGGCGATTAAATTTTACAGTATACCCCCCACTCTATTCATATTATGGGTATCAGATGAAGTACTCAGTTTGTATTGTAATGTTGTAAACAATATCAGCCCTTCTCAGCCACCACCAGTGTATGAATGTACGTGTTAAGAACAGCCTGACCATTTATCAGTCAGCGGATTTTATCGGTTGATATTTGCCTCATCACAGATATGTCAGTATTGGCAAATATGTCTTCTGATATGCATCAATAGAACACCTTTACCCACAAAATATAATGCACATTAATGCACTTAAGACTTCATTATATACTCTCTACATTAATGTGCAATCTAATTTCACAGTGGTAGCTTTATCAAATCTATGATGACGATAGCACGAGTTATCTTTCTAATGGCTGGAATTAAATACCAGCACAAAAACAACAACTACCAACATAAGCCACCATGTTCTAAACAGACACATTATAACACTAACAGAGAGTCACGCTTGCATTTTAGAGCATAAAACAGCAAATCTGAGCCCAGTCCAGACCAAAGATTCGCGACGAGATGAGTTGAAACAGGCAGCTACTTGCAACGCACCATTCTGCAACGTTCTAAAAACCTGCCGGTTCACACCAATGCAACCAGATGAGACAGTGTATCATCTCTATGCAACAACTCTTTGTACTTCTGTTCTGATTTCCTGCTTCCATTTGTAGTAGTGATAAAACGGTGAATGACATAAACAAAACGAGCATCAGATGGACTGAATTTATAATAAATATGCCACAATAATATAAGTAAGCAGCACCAATTAGTTAGTTGATGAGAATGTATGTGTGTGAGGATGCATAAGCACATACAGCGAGCAGCAGCAGCGACCCATTGTCTCCCAGCAACATGTGAGGACGGATACAGAGGGCTCGGATGGGACAGAGTACCTGCCGCAGCAGGCGACTAAGCTGTCGGCGGTCATTTTGACTTAACCAGTGGACTTCACTACAAGCTGATTGGCTGTAGAAACAGGTGACAAGCTTTACCTTCTAAAATCAGCCACCGGCGATTTGACCAGCAGAGTTGCAGGTGACGCCATCAGCCGGCTTAAATAGAGTTCAGACTGGCCAGTTCACACTGCTGCAACTTTTCTCTGCAACGGTTTCGTCTCGTCACGGATCTCTGGTCTGAACTGGGTTTCAACTACTCACTTGACACAAATATTGGTCAATATATCATTATAAGAAATGGTTCACTCCTTGTTATCGGAGTTGGCATCAGCCTCAAAAATCCAGCATAAGCTGGGCTTTAGTGTGAATGGGTGAATGTGACATTGCAGTGTAAAGGTGCTTTGAGTGGTTGGAAGACTAGAAAGGCATTTACCGAAACTAATCTGTGGTGGTAGTATTGACTGGTAACAGCTACATATAGTTGTTGCCCAGTACTGGTAATAATGACAAACTTCTGGAAAGTGACATCTGACAAAAAGTAGCTCACACTGTACATGAACTGAAGGTTTAGATTTCTAACTGACGAAACTTCATGATACTGTTGACAGCTCTGCATTGGAGCTTGAGTGTTCTTGCCTGATATCAGCAGCTGGCCCAGCGCCGTTTCTTATTTAAGGCTATGACCAAGTGCCAGAAGTATGCCTCTCTACACACCGAATGTGATATGGACAGAATGATGTAATAACAGAAACATGTGATTTTTGATGGATATGAGACTTTGATCTCGGAAAACAAAGCAGGCGAGATGACACGAGTGGCCACAGAAAGACAGAGCAAGAGAGAAGAAAGAGAAAGAGCAATATCTGGTGAGTGTTGTGTTAGAATCGCAATATCAAAGAAAGCCTCACACAGCTCCATTGTTTTCTCTACCGCCGCAAACTCCCTCCGCCTCTATCACTGTTTTATTGAATCAAATTTCCCACAAGCTCTCTCTTTACGCTCGTACCTATATTCTCCTCCAGCTTTTTCTTTTCCTCCCCGTCTTTCCTCGCTTTCTTATTGTCAATAACACATTTTGCCAGGTGACATTTCCAGTGAGAAACACAGATCCTACTGAAGCACAGTTCCTGTGCGGAATCGAACTCTTTTTGCGATGAACCACGCTTTAAAGGAAGACATTTTTTTCCTGTGCTCAACTCTCCCTTTCTTCTATCTCTCCTAGGTTTGTGTGAGTGATGAGAATAAATAGTGGGACTGAAGGGAGAGGAGAAACACACACCGGGGACTATTTTATCTACCAAGTTTCACTCTTTCCGAATCTTTTTCTTCCTCCTTCCAGGTATAGGTAAACCATCTCCCTCGGCATCACGTTCTAGCTTTTGTTCTCCACTGATCTCTCCAGCAATGGTCTCATGATGATGTTACAGGAAAGCCTATAGCTTTTAAAACCTGACAGATTGGGGAATAGCTGTGGATGTTTGTGATGCAGCAGTTTAAGTCTGGACGTTCGGGGTTGATTGAAACAAAAAGGTAAAAACAGACGCGGATGCGCACGTGTTTGAGCACAACACACCTGTGAGGGAAGGTTTAAATACGCGAGTCGGGAGAATGTGACACAGACAGAGTGTACAATGAAATACTGTATGCAGAGCACCACAGAGAAACACAGAAAGCACGAAAAAGCAAGGGCAACGACAGCAAGGTGTGCAGACAGAAAGAAAAAGGGTGGGAGGTATTAGAAGCAGAGTCCAACTCTCTGGAGGGGGTAGCAGCATTAAATAAGTGATAAATATTCAACAGAAGGCAAGCAGGCACTCAGGAGACACCTTGACAGCCCAAACAAATACTTAGTGAGCGCACTCTAGCAACCATACCAACATGTACCAGAATACTCAACAGTCCCTAGTCGATTTTACTGACAGCAGACAACACGGCAGAATGGGGCTAGGGAAGAAGCAGGTGATGAAAAATAAGGATGTGGTGGTCCGCAGGGGAGAGATGGTAGGAGGAGGTGGAGAATACAGGCGCAACACTGGGGATGAATTGTTTGTACAGATTGACAATTTTTTTAGTATTTTCCTGAGAACTTCTTTTGCCCCCTACATGCTTTTCCTTCATTTCTCTCTTCTCCTCAAATCTGTGCCAATCTCGCCTCAATTCGTCTGTCTCCATCTTCGCGCTGTACCTCTGAAAAGTTCCAGAAATCATACCTGACCCTTCTCGCAACCCCCTCCTGAGGGGCCATCCATCAGCTGCTGGCCCCAGACGGATTGAGGGAGGAGAAAGGGACGGATAAAGAGCTGGAAGGAGGGATAGAGGAGGATGGCGGAGAGTTTTGCGGGTTAGGTCTCGAGGTCAGAGCGGTAAGGCCAGCGGGGAGAGGGGAGCGTCTGTACCAGGGGAAATGAAGTAATATGTTGGAGTCAGGTGAAAAATGGCTGTGTCGCTCCACCGGGACGACTTTTCCGCCTCGCTCGGCTGACCGAGAGGTGAGAGGGGCTTTTACTTTTTCAAGGTGCAGAAGAAAATATACGCTGAGACACATGTAGCAACATACTGTGCCCACGTGGAAATGCATTTACACAGGTATACACACATGAACGTTAATAGAGTGCAGGTACAAGAGAGAGGCGTTCCATGGATTTCGTCAAACAAAAAGAAAGACAGACATTCTCACACCCTTGCCTTGCAGGTTTTTTTTATGTGTTTTTATGTGTCGTCTGTCCACTTGTGTTCAGATTTTGTTACTGCCTTAAACTAGAAGGTCAAAGGGCCCTGCCCACAGTCATTACGTTTGCACTCTTGGGGAACTCATCGTTTGTCCACCAAAAACTCCAAAGCCCCTTCAGTCTGTAAAACGTCCGAATTGCCCATTTCTTCGACAGCCCATTATCCTACCACCAAAGCTCTGAGGTCCTTAAACCAAAATATACACTCCCTGCCTTCAGACAACCCCCCAAACAAATGCTTGCATTGTATGTTTCTGTAAACCAAGGATACATCAACAACCCTGAGGTGAATCTGTGGTAAGGTTTGGGCACAAAAACCACTAGGTTATGGTTAGGAAAAGATCGGGTCTTGGCTTAAAACACCCACATCTGGTGGCACAAAACTCACCAAAAAGCAGGGTCAGGTTGGTGAAAAACTCTCACGATTGGTGGCTCAAATGCTGCTGAAAAACTGAAACTAACTGCAGGGAGTGTGTATTTTCCAGAGAAACAGGACTTCGGAGAAATGGCCGTTTGTTTTTGGGATAAAAGGCTGATGGAGAAATGAGCTTTCTGTACCATTGGACATTTTTGGATTAATGGGGTTTTGGAATTCTGGGCTGAAGGAACAATGGCATGGTATACTTGCTAGTCACACTAGCAGTTGTGTCGGTACAGCTGGAGGTACATCAGGACACAATAGTGATTAAACTAGAAAAAGATGTGTGATCAAATGCATCCAAGACCTCCTCTGCAAATACTTTAAGTGACTGGATTACAATGTATCTTGGTGGTTGTTAACACTTATATTTAGCACTGTCCACTTATGATCGGATCAACCAACATGCATGTTATTACAGGTGTGAACAGCCTCTCATGCTCACAGCCATACTACAAATTTGCCATGTATTAGTGACATAAACCTGCCATGTACTTTGCAAAGTGAACGGTACAAACATTGTTGAACTGCTTCAGTACAAAAACAAACTGTTGTTTCGATGAGCACTCACACCTTTCACTCAGCACGTCTGAGGTGTCCAGACCACTAGACAACACTCGAAATCACGTCCAATTCAAGCCTTCAATCACAGTCATGGTTTTATAAAGAATGAGAGACAGGAAGCGGAAAACAGGCAACAGCAAAGAAGTGGATATATTGCAGGCAGCTGTTTTTGAAAAAAGCCCGTACTCCACCTGCTCAGCCCCAAACAGCAACTGGCTGGTGAACAGAGAGGAGCATTCAGCAGAGAAAGGGCCAGATATTTCCCTCAGGAGTTGGTATTGGACTTGGAAGCCAGAAACATAACTCCAAACAAATGATAATGTTTTTTGCAACTGCTAGCTCATAATAGGGATGTCAGTTTCACTTAATTTTGATTTTGATAGCCCAACACCCATTAACTGGTGACTAACTGGTTCATTTCTGAGGAAAAAAAAGCAAAACGACCTGAAATACAAGAGGCCTTTCCTTTTAGTCCGCCGCTCCATTGACTCAGTGAGCTTTAGCATCTCATTTCAAAGTGCTACCAATTTAGAATTGGTGAAATTTATTTAGGTGCTGAAAAATATTTTGTGTTATAAATGTTTTGCCTCTTATTTTATTTTCTGACCGCCGTGCTAACATTATGCCCACCCTCCGGTCTCGACTGGTCAGCTAACACTAGCATTGGCTGCACTGCGCACCACCTGGGCGTGAGTGGGAGCTAGCTAGCGCTGCTCATTCAATAATCACTGCCCTCCCAGTAGACTTGCACTGATTTATCTGCAGTGCTCCGAATCGGGCCGGTTTTCACATGATCGGCCATGACCTGCGATCGGCCGGTCAGTCCAAAATATGCCGATTTAAAACGCCGGTCAAATTCCCGGCACGCCACATTGACATTGTGTCAGCAGCGCATGCACATGTGCAACTCACGACTTGGGCGATGCGAGGAAGTGAAACATGAGCGGCTTCTCACCTTAATCATTCACACACACACATCAAAAGAGAGAAGGAGAAAGTTAATTGTTTGTGTTAAACTGAACTGCGGAGCTCTCACTGCTGCACTGTGCTGCTTGAAACCGATGAGGCGCGTGTCCGCGTGCCGAAGATGCGCGTGTCCGCACGCTTACTGGTCCTGAAGACCTGTGTGAATTTTCCACAGGAATTTTTTTTCCTCTTTTATCTATTCAAGACATTGCCCACAAATGCTATACACCAAGAGTTATTATTTTATTTTTCCATGTTTTTATTTATGTAGGCCTTATTTACTTATTTATTTTAATACTGTATCTGTTATAGTTGAGCAAAAAGGAAAATGTTTCTTAACCCGTGTAACTGTTTTTGTTTGTTTGTTTGAGATGATTATTGAAAAGCTGGTTGTATCATGGTTAAAATATTCTAATAAAGCAAATATAGAAAATATTGCAATATCTTGTGTGCTGTAAAGTGGTTTGAAAAAAATGAAAATGGATCCATCCAAACATTTGCAAATCGGAAATCGGTATCGGCCCAAAATATTGTAATCAGTGCAAGTCTACCTCCCAGTGGTGGCCGTCCCCTGGCCTACCCCCTAGTAGCCCCGGTTAGTAAGCAGCCTACTTTTGAGCCATAAATCCCTTTAGCATTGTTAGCTATGTTAGCATCACTGGCTGTGTTGATGCTGCTAATGGCACAAGCAGAGCTAGCTACCAACGGTAATCGTAAAATTAGCAGCACTGCTAGCTAACGTTAGCTCCCACCAGACCTGGCCTGTGTGCAGTGCAGTGAACTGAGGAGTAGCACAATTAACCTATAAACTAACACGGTAACTGGTCAAAAATATTCTTGGCAGTTAAACGATAAATGGTTAAATTCACAGCCATAGTTCACAACCTGCTTCTTCCAAGTGGTCCTGATAATACTTATAATCAAGTCAAGAGTGATTATAGGTTGAGAAAAAGCACAGGAAGTGGGCATGTTAACCTTCCAACACCACAACCACTGTAAGCCAAGGTTCTCTACTTTACGCCCAGAGCCAAAACAGTGTCGGTCAACACTCACACATCCCTGAGTCTGACCACTGAAACGATTTCTTCTCCCCTTTCCACTCACAGACCTTTTCTTTGGTCCCAAAATGGCACATTAACATTTGGAACACATCCACACATCATCCATTAACCAACATCCCCCCCTCGCAGCACACATTACCCCCTTCCAAATCATTAATAGTATGTAAATCCCATCATCATCACTCGTCGTGTCTTTCAACAGATGTTGACAGGCTCCACATTTTATAGGTCAGCAGCAAAACGCCAGAGCTGGTTAAAAAGGGTGAGCTCAAAGGCCGATCGGAAGAAGGCAGTGACAGAGGGAGAGATGAGACGAAAAACACAGGAGCAGGGAGGGGTGACCAGCTTCCTCTGATGTCACCGGCTCCCTACAGAGTTCGAACTCTTTGCTGTTTTTTTTTTTTTTTTTTTTTTTTTTTTTGCTGTGTCTTTTTCACAAACCTTTCAAATTGTACGTCACTGACAGTGACAGCGACGGCAAGCAACACATTCGTCATACTGTTCGCAGCCTGCTTTTAGAAGTCCTTTGAGAGCGGCTCTGCTGGCTGCGAGCAGAGAGAGGAAGCGGCACTTCTGGCTGCCCAGCAACTAAAGCAGAGAGGGGGGCAGATAGACAGCCACAGACTGAACTGATGGAGGGACAGTCGTCTTGCAGGAAGAGAAAGAAAAAATGGGGACAGAACGGAATAATCAGAATGAAACGGAAAGCAGTAATGAATTTTTGAAAGGTTTTCGTGGGGAAACCTGCCTGGAACTCTAGTTTAGCAGCTCCCTAAATCCGCCGGTTTCAGGGCAAAAGTCTAATATCTTTGAAATAGTGCAGCCTTTCAACTGAGGCTCCTCTGAGTGTGGGCCCAGAGCTCTCATACTGTCAGTGCCTAAATCCTGCAGCAGTTTAAAGTCCTCCAGAACACTCTGTACGGTCGCGGAGCCCGCTGACAAGAGGAAATGTACTACGGAATAACTAAAAAATGCACTTAATAAAACCTTAGATCCTGTCTTGAATAAGTTGTTGCATATGAACTTACGTTGCTTTGAAAGATGAACTTGATGAATGGAAAGGACATGAATTCATTGTAATACCCGCATCCTTGGATGTTACTCTATTTTTCTTGCCAGGGCCGTTACAAAAGTAAAGATAAATTAGACAACGAAATTTCTTGGGGAACAACAGCTGAAACTGAATTGACTGTAGATAGACTGCTTTTCATTTCTATTATGTAAGTAGACTTTCATTGTTGTCTGATTTGTTTTGTGTTTCTATTTCGGCCCAATTCACACTTTGATACAAAGTCTCTGAAAGGATCTTATTGCTTTTGCTTAAAAGGGGCCTTAATACATTTTGGGAAATGGACTGAACAAAAACAGAGCAGTTTCATGGGCAAGTGTGTGCTTCAGCAATAACTGATGGGTGCAATTAATGTCAGAGCGCGTGCATAGATCAGAGACAAAACTACCTGACTAATGGTGCCGAGTTTCATTCTGACCCATTGATGACTCATTTTTACTCAAGTGAATACAGCCATTAGCTGTTGGATCATTTCTTCCTGTAATAACATGGTTTTTGATAAGTTGAGGTGCCAGGCCTCGGCCCCCTTATCATATCATATTATTTTGTTTTGTTTCTACTATCGCGTGTGTACACAAGGGCGGACGAGATGGAGAGAGAGAGAGACAGAAAAGGGAGCCAGAGGGAGAAAGAGGTGTCCCCATTAAGTGCAAATCAATCACATACAGGAAGCAATTCAGCCTGGCACAGGTAGAGAGGAAATTAGAGAAAAGCCACACACACAAACGTGCGTGCACAACAAGGCAAGTGTGCACACACACACACACACACACACACACACACACACACACACACACACACACACACACACACACACACACACACACGGTTCAACTGGTCTTGGTGAGGCTGACAGGAAATTGGACGGTCAGGAAGTAGTCCTGAGTACTGGGCGGAGATTGTTGTGTCATGGGAGTTTTCCTCTGTTCCGTCTGTCTCTTCAAATAGCTACAAGAAATTGGTTTCTACTCACTGGTAACATTAGATCAGTGATTGGTTCACATGTGGCCAGAACACCAACTGTACCGCCAATCTTTTTCAGCTCTACCTGACAGCTGATGAAAAACTTGTTGTTGTGATTAATCTGTTGTTCTTGTGCTTTTTTTTGGAGCCTTTAAACCAGAAACTCTGCTCAGTTCTGATAAGGAATACTGGTTTCATGACTGCACATACACAGGGCTAAGAGCTAGCATCATATAGCTAAGTGTCAAGCCACTTAGGTATTGGTGTGAGTTTGTTGGGACCGTTTACCAACTCCTAGACCCACAAGTCAGTCTTTAGGCACTTTGCTTAACTAAAGACTGATGACTTTCTCCCTGATTTTGTGTTTAGATGGGCGGATACAATTTCAGAGTTTAAAAAAACTCCTTACGTTGTAGAACCAATAGTGAATCCGCAGGGCGGTCCTTTGGTGGCTTGCTGAACTCTTGTGCTCGTAAACATGGTCCGACTAGAAACACGTGTAGCGGTACAAAATGGCTCAAGTTGCCGTAAGTCCTTCATTTTTACACAATCTTGTGGACTGAGCACACGTTTGATAAAACGGCGTCAAATCTCTCGGCATCTATTTTCAAGCTCTCTGTGTGTTTGTTTCCTTGCGGACGAGAAAAGGGGGAGGGCACATTTCCAGGAGGGCGTGTCCTTTTCAAAAATGCAAGAGGCGTTGTTTTGTTGCCGGCCGTTTTCGCCGGTGTGTTAAACACACTTTAGGAAGGAGTGTCCCCAGACTATCAGAAGGCAGAGATCTCTGATTGTCTGGTGGCGAGACTAACCAACTCCATGTTGGATGTTGCTGCTGCTGAGTTAGCTCCTGCTAACTTGGCACACTTGAACTTATTATTCCCTGGGCGAAGAGCAGCTCCGGAGACGGTCCTTCAGTGCTGTGTTTAAGGGCTTGTGTCCACTAGGGCTGCCCCCTAATAGTCAACCAAACATTAGTCAACCACAAGGGTAATTCGTTGGCAAGATTTCATTGGTCACATGAATGCTGCGCCTTGTCAAAATAAATCAAAACCTATATGACTGGACCATGTGGGAATTTAATTTGAAAAAAACAGATACAGGAAGTGGCCACGCTCAGCAGTCAGACAGGAGTCATGTTAATTTCCAGGGCTGGTACCTGCGGTTATTCCACAGGCTAGTTAATAACATGTCGGGCAGGAAATCCAAAGTGTGGGATCATTTTGAGAAGGTGAAGGACGAACCCAAGGTGATATGTAAACTCATCTTCATTGGTCGACTACAAACATGACGTATCATCTGAAACATGAAAGTAGCTACATGCCCATTAGCTCACAGCGTCATTAACAGGCGGCTCGCTCAGTGTGTGACGTGCACTTGTAGATAAAATATAGGCCTATATTAATGAAGGTTCATTAGTACGGTTTTGTATTTCTCTGTAATGTAGCACAGTGTTAACAATGTTACTGATACTGTTCTTTCTCACACCTTCAACTCAAACCATTGTGTTGCCCCGCCCAAAATATATAATTTATTAATTAAATTAATATCGTAAACATGCGGGCGACTAGTCGACTAATGGCCCTAATTGACGACTACTGGTCGACTAGAAATTTTTTTAGTCAGGGGCAGCCCTACTTAATACCGGTGTGTACTTTTCTTACTGTATATCTGCATTGTTACTATATGAGGAAAATGTGCTATGTGAAGAATCACAGTCTCACAGTGTTTCTCATGGTGTTCATAGCACAAGTTGACATCACTATGACGATGAAAAAACGCAATGTTGTGCAGTCCTCAGTTTCACGTTTCTAAACACAGAAGATTATATTTCCTTACGTGGGATTAAGAAGAAAAAACAACTCAAATTCTCCAGTAAGTGCAGTAAATCCTTCCATATTTTCACATTCTCATTTCTGTCATCGCAGCAGTAAACAGTAGACATTTCTTTTCACCCCTCACTTCCTCCCCTCTCCACTTCACTTCCAGTTATCTTCTTTCCATCCATCCAGCCTTGTACGATGTCCGCCATTTAATCAGAGTGATTATCTTACCACCAGACGCTGAAATATTTATGCCTTCTAACCACAACCTGGCATTTAACAAGTCTGAAAATGGACCTGATCTCAGATGCGCACAGAGCATACACTTCTTGTGGGTTTAATGCACACAGACAGGCCCACAGTGGTAACAGTTACAGCTGATAACCTCAACACCTGACCGTGTAACCACATCTAACCACAGTGGGTTTGCTTCACGTGCATTGTGTGTGTGTGTGTGTGTGTGTGTGTGTGTGTGTGTGTGTGTGTGTGTGTGTGTGTGTGTGTGTGTGTGTGCTGGGGTTCACAATCTCAGTCATAATCAGCTCAGTCAGCAGGGTGTCAGTCTGCGCAGTGATTGGTCAGCATTTAGTGATGAGCCCTGAAGGTGAGAGGTTGAGGTTCCTGGCAGGAGGCTGGCTCCCGGTGTGCTGGGGTCGTCGGTACAACTCATACCTGATGGACAAAGTCACTTACTGAATACTCTTTTCAGTAAGCTTGGTTTGTGCTTGTTGGTGTTTTGCAGTGCAGTTAAAAATAACACATACAATGTGACTGGGTGAATCGCTGAGTTTTTACAACGCCAATGACATTCTTTTCTCTTATAATGTAAAAAAGTCATAACTGATGCTTTTTGGGGGAGGTGCTCTCCTGTCAGTCAGTCAATAGAGAGTTGACAGTGGTGCCAAGGGCTGAGACAAAGATTTAAAAATTGTCTTTTCCAAGGCTTTAAAATTCTACTCTATAAACTTTCTGAGAGGAGAATAAACAGAAAGAAAATGAAAGAACTGGAAGCTGGTCAGAAGTGACCACATAAAATGTTGGTACATCCATTTCTAGCCGCATTTTCTCTAGGCGGCTGCACACGCTCGCTACTCGTTGAGAACCATTGAAAAAAGTCCTGGCGCTGACCAAAAAATGCTACGTGGACACTAGGTGTAAAAGATGTAAACGATATGTGGAAACTAGGGGCCGTACACATGCCGTGTCTTTAACCACCTGGAAAATGGGAGGTCGGGCGCTGGGCACTGTTTATAAGTGTGTAGGCCTATCGTCTGTGGGACAGATGCAAAGCTCTGGGTAGCCCTGCACTAACATGATCAACTTTTCTGTATTTATCAGACTGAATATTTACAGAAAAAGGGAAAGATATCTGTTGGCTGTGATTGGTTTGTAACCTGACTCCTGTCTGACTGCTGAGCGTGGCCACTTCCTGTGTCTGTCCTTTCAAATCAAATTCCCACATGGTCCAGTCATATAGGTTCTGATTTATTTTGAGAAGGCACAGCTCCTAATAGTTTCACGTCTGTTTTTTTTTTTTTTTTTTTTTTTTTTTGGTGTGTGTGTGACAAAGCGACCAATGAAATCTTGCCAAATAATGACCCTTTGGTCGACTATTAGGGGGCAGCCCTAGTGGACACAGACCCTTAAACACAACTCTTGAGGTATGATAAGTTCAAGTGTGCCAAGTTGGCATGAGTAAACACTGCAGCAGTGGCTAACATCCACCACCAAGTTGTTAAACAGTCCCAACACACTCACACTAACTCGACTCGATAAGACTAATGACCTTTCTAATTGACTAACATCGGGTCGACTATTAGGGGGCAGCCCTAGTGGACACAGGCCCTTAAACACAACTCTTGAGGTATGATAAGTTCAAGTGTGCCAAGTTAGCACAAGCTAACACAACAGCAGCAGCTAACATCCGCTGCCAAGTTGTTAAACAGTCCCAACACACTCACACTAACACTGACTCGACTCAACTCTGTCATTTACACCATTAATAACTGTTAGATAATGACTAACGATAAGACTAATAACCTTTCAAATCGACTAACATTTGGTTGACTATTAGGGGGCAGCCCTAAACATAAGCCAGAAACTTTGTGGTATTAAGTAGCTGTGAGGTTTTAATTTATTTTGACAAGCTCCTAAAAGAGTTTCATGTATTTCTTTTTTTTTTTTTTTTTTTCCTGCGACGAAGTGACCAATGGAATCATCTGCCAACTAATGACCTTTCTGGTCAACTAACGTTCAGTCAGCTATTAGGGGGGCAGCCTTAGTGGACACAGGCCCTTAAACACAGCGCTGAAGCATCATCTCGAAAGCCGCTCTCCCCCCGCGGAATGATAAGTTCATGTGTTTGGTCAGCTATAACGAGGCAGCCCTGGTGTTTAGCAATCATACATTGTCAGCAGTTCTCGAAATCTCAGTCAGACTATTTGAGAACAAAAATATCTAACGACTGGAAGTGTACGGCTAACAGTAAGAGCTTCCACCAACATTCAATAGATGCAAAACAAGATGAGTCAGAATCCAACTGCCAGAGCCGCAGTCCTCTCTGACTGACAGTGTTTGGTTTGATATGGATGTTAGAGTGCAGTATGGGTCTATGATCTCATTTGATGCCTGATCAAACATTCTGAGCAGTCACTAGATGTGTATGGAAAATGTCAGATAGGGTCAAGTATATTGTTATCCAAGAAAGGGATTTGTCAAAAAAGTTAACTTATTTAGAAAACTGGACAAGGCAGTTTATGCATTTTTAACCTTTTCTGAGAAAAGGTTTTGGCGCATGTAGGCCATGAAACATGTCTACACGTGGATGGAAATGCCACCTGTCAATTAAAGTATAAAGAAAAAGGGCAAAATTAGATATTAGAGAGATATTTGCATTCTGTAAGACACAGGTTGAGACAGAGCTCTGCAGTCTTTCTCCCATTTTTCTCTCACCTGTGATGTTCAGCTTGGCTTGGGGGGAAGAAAAGCTTTGGGTTTCAGCCTCTGGCACTGACAGGAGGGGTAAGCCCAGCTGTGGCGGCTACAAGATGTGCAGAGTAAATACTCACTATTGCAGAAAGCTTTAGCAGGATGATGAATTTAAAATTGCCCCAGGGATGTTGCACTACATCGGGTGCGGGCAAGACCCTAGGTGTATCTGCTAAGAATACGTGAAAGGATACATAGTAATTACAACTTGCAAATTAGCTTTGAAATTAATCTTCTTTATCTCTATCTGTCCTGCGTTTACTGCAGAGTCATAGCACAAGAGCATTTTGAGGATGCCATCTATCATCAAAACCTTGGAAGAATAATCTCCCCTCAGCCTGAGCAATAGACTCCGATACTTTGCAGTAACAGGCAAACCACAAGAGACCATTCTCATTACACCATTTTCTGCCTCTTATCGACTTGATTAAAAGATAAGAGAAGGTTGATTAATTATTAATAGCTTCCATCTCTTCTTTTAGGTTCAACCGTACGACAATGGTTTTTTATTCTCGCTCTCCTTGCTGCTCCCCTCGTCTCCGATTTCTTTCACCTCCGTATGCAAATACGACGGACACACTCTCCGAACAACACACACACAATTTAATTAGGAGCCAATTACAGAAACACTTTCTTGCCATTCTTTTTACCTCCCTGCCCTCCTAAGTGTTCCATCCGAGGTGCGAAACACAGAAAACAAGGCAGTGGAAGGAAAACAGAAATGGTTAAATTGATTGTCTGTCTTGTCAAGGCAGCACTCAATCAGATAAGCTAATAATTCCGTGCAGTTTCTATAAGGCGATGCAGCATTCTGGTCATGCACCTGTTGATTGCTCAACCGCCAGAATGAATGTGATACTGTAGGCCAGAAGTGGGATTTTTCACAAAGATCTGCGACTCTTCTGGGATCCAGGTGCTAATATGTCTAAGAGTAGGCAGCGCTTTGGTGTGTGTGAGCGAGTTTGTGTGTGCAGAATGAGCCATCCTGTACACAGGTGCAAGGATTTATGAGCTTTTGGGCTCTTAAGTTTCTGAAGTGACTTAATACCTACAAAAACATTTACTGTGCATGCATGCGGGAGGGGAAAAAAGGGAAAAATATCCACATCCAGCGCCTGCTTTAAGTCATATTGTACAGTGGGATTCAAATACACAAACAACACACATGCTACAAAATCCCTAAGGAACTACAAGATGCTACGGCATCGTTCTTTTCTTCCCACACACCTCCTGCTATTACTCTCCCACCTGCTGCCACCACCCTAAGAACAAGAAATCCATTCCCTTTTCACTTGTCACTCCCCTGCCTTTCATACCCATGTGAGAATCAGAGTGTGTGCGACACTGAAAGTGAAATAGAGAATTAGAAAAATACTCCCTTGCAGCCAGCCACAGAGTAAATAGACATAAAATTAGCATAAAAGTGCTCATAAGGAGGGGAGAAAAGCACAGATTATGCATTTCTCGCACAGAGAGAAAGCAACTGGCTCACTTTCACATGATAAGCCACACTGGTATGAGGCTGAGTTAAAAGTGTAATTGGAGAAAAAAGGCGAAGCTAGTCAATGTGAGCACACCGCTGAAATCTTAAGCCGAGCAAAAAAGGGAAACGCAGCACTTTTGTACTTGTATCACACACCCGGATGATGACAAGAATCGTGCGCGAGGCGCTCCTGGGAATGTACAGACATTCTAGTGGGAAGAGATGAAGCACTGTGGCGTCAAAGGTTTCCCAAAAACCTGATGGTTTCCAGCCACACTGCACTGCTCTGCCTCACCGGGAGTCCCAGACTCAATTATGCCACCCACAACAATAGAAGCCTTGACAGTCTGCAATAAAAGCGTAAAACATAAACAAGTTATTGTCTTTCTAAGAGAGGGCTGGTCTTCTTGGGTGCATAAAAGGCCAAAGAGATGTATTATATCCTTGGGTGAAATGTTTCAGTCCAGCTCATTCTTAACCCACGGTCTGCATTACCTCGCTGATGCAATAAGAAGGAGAGAAAAACAACACGGGGGCAAAGGGATTGTAATGCAATCCCATGAAGGCCGTGCATCTCGCTGAAACGTCAGAAAAAGCCTCCTCCTCCTTTGTTCGGCAAATATGCACACTCCACAATCCATCTCGCTCACTCCACTGCCCCAAAGGATATAATCTCTGGTATATGGGAAAGACCCTATACATAATAAACATCCACAGGAGCTTCTTTGTTTGCAGTTGGGGCCTTTGGACTTTCTGACAGAATGCTTGAGGAAGTGTGTGCGCCGCAGCACATGCTGGGCATACTGTGTGTGTGTGTGTGTGTGTGTGTGTGTGTGTGTGTGTGTATGTGTGTGTGTTCTGCTTTGTTGCTGCAGTGATGAGAGTGGTGGGAAGAAATGAAAAGAGGGGGGGATAAAGGTGCGATGTAGCAATTCATCTCTGCATGAATCAATCATAGGACGAACACCGCGGAGAGAGAGAGACAGTGTTGACTAATTGTGTGTGCTGTGTGTAGAGTCTGAAGTTACCGCAGTGCCTTCTGATGCTAACACCACAAAAGCTTGGAGCTATGCAGAGCCTGGGCTTCATCTGTACTGGGTCCTGCTGGAAAAGGATCCGGGACCGCTCTGTTTTAGACTGCCTGTGTGCTGATATCTATTTGTGTGGATCAGGTGCCTTCTTTATCACCAATAAAGTCTGTAATTAAATTTTGATTATGGTCTGTTGTCCTCTGTTTTCCCTTTGAAGTTACTCATAGACATAGAGATGTCAATCACTAAGGCAGTGACACCTGAAGCAAGAGAGTTTGCCACATCTGAGATGTGATTTAAGATACCTCCAACAACAAGATGGAAATGTCCAAAAGAGAATAAAATTTGTTTAATTTCTTAAAACCAGTGGGTCAGTTGAGCCCTAAGCTAGCCAAAGTCATTTACTGACAGTCATTTATTGACAGGGTTTCCCAAGCATGCATTTATTCGTGGCAGCCTGCCACAATATCAGCTTTTGCGGCCACATATTGATTTTCCATTTTTGGTGATGGACTGTTCATTGGGAGCACTCTTGTAATATGTATATACACCGTTTGGTTATTCAGAGCACCACACTCACAGAGCACAGAGTGTACTCTGGGCACAAACTGAGCAGCAGAACGCCAGGCATAGTGAAAAAGAAGCCATTTGTTTATTAATAGGAAAAATCCGCTTGTTCTCCTTACAAACTCATCAGAAGCCGCTGCTTTGTGAGTGATTTTGGCATCAGACAACGGCGGCAAAAGCCACCAGTGCCACAAGCAACCAGCGTCAGTTTGTGATGCAGCCGGAGAGAACCTTTTGTGACTTTCGCAGCCGGACTTTCACCCTGGAGCTTCATGTTCACTTTCTATACTCAACGTACTGAACAGGCGTAAACTGACACGCTGTCCCACCTATCAGCAACAAATTCAGGAGGATACCTAGCCCGTAATATGTAGATGTGAATGGCACTGATAAAGCAGTGATATTTGCCAAATTGGCTGGAAAAGTAGAATGCTGTTTCTTAAAACAACAGCACTCTCATTATAGTGTCCTTTGTTATTCCAACCTACTCTAGACTGAACCGACTGTGCTCCCATGGAAATTGCGCATCCCATGGTCCAGCGCTGGGTCTAAAAGGTTCACTCACCTCTGCAGCAGCTGCACCTCTCATCCATAGATCTGATCTGATTAACACTGATCGATCCAACCACAAACTGATTGACTAATCTATTCTCCATCACTCAAACTCTATAAGCTGCTACTGAAGAAAAAAGAACACTCATGAAGAGCTCCACGGACACGCAAAAACATACAAATCCACAGAGGGGACACAGAATGATCAGAAAGAGACAGAAAAAAAAAACAGAAAATTTCCTCCTCCTGTTGTCAGCTACTGCCACACATAGATTCTAATTCTGTGGGAAACACTCATTGTTTATTGTTTCTTTGGATCCACATTAGCTGTTACCAAGGCAACAGCTACACTTCCTGGGGTCCAATTCAGTGGATCAACAGGGTGGCTATAATAACAGCACAGGTAGCCAAAGCATCGCTTATAGCAGCAATGCTAGCACAAAGAAGACTCTGCTCGGCTCAGTGGATGTTTTGTGAGTTGGACGAATAAACAGAAAGCTAAGTATGTTTTTATTTTGTTGTTTGTTTTGTTTTTGTTCTTGTTAAGGAGGGTGATGATGAGTATGATAATGATGATTTATACATCAGGTGAATGAATAGAGGATGTAACATATGATTGAGTTACTATAAGCCCCACAGCCAGTGGTGCAGTGGTAGTTGATGAGGTAGATGGGAGGGTTATTGGCTTTTTTGCTGATAGGCGGGAAAACTGTAAAGGTCCAGAAAAAGAGGTGGATATACTCTGTGTACCCTCCACTACACCACTGCCCACAGCTGAGCAAGTGGGCTGCGATATATTGACATAACTAGGGCTGCCCCTTGAAAGCTGGAGATTCGAGTCATCAGTCGGAGACCCTTCAGTCGACTGGTATTGCTTCAAGTCGAGCAATTGTTGTTGTTGTTTTTTATCAGTACATTCTTTGCACAAAGCGTTATTATGGGTGCTTTCACACCTTCCCTGTTTGGTTCGGTTCAATCAAACTCTAGTCCATTTGCACCCTAAGTTCGGTTCGTTTGGGCAGGTGTGGACACAGCAATCACACACAGGTGTGCATCAAAACAACCGGACCACGACCTTCTTGAAGAGGTGGTCTCAGTCCAGTTACAAACGAACTCTGGTGCGGTTCATTTGTGGTGAGAACGTGTTCCGACCTGGATGTGAACCAACTGCAGTCACATGACACATTGTTTGGGTTAAACATGAGCATGTTACAGTCCTGGAGGATTATTAATGTGCACCTCCTCCTGTACTGCCTTAATATGCACATTCAGCACATCCAATGCATCAAAACATTGTTTTCTAGTTGGAGCCGCGCCTCGTTTTCAAACTGTATGGTTTGACTAAAATGAACAATGACAGCAATATAGTCCATGATGAGCAGCGCTTAAATCAACCTGCGTAGTTGTCCCTCCATTGTGACATTAGAAAGTGTCACACTTATCTTGCAAGTGTACTCTTCTTCAACGTTTGCTTTACTTCCTGGATTTTTCCCACATGGAAATTCTGACCAATCAAGAGCAGCTTTCTCACGCAAGGCATTTGATCTGGTCCGCTTGTAAATGCTGCCGTGAGAACATGAACCAGCTCTAGGCAATTATACAACTTGGACCAAAGTAAGCGAACTCTAGGTCTTAAAGCACCCTATGTCATCCTTGTTTAGTTTCAGCACAGCAGCACTGAGGTGTGTCTGAGCGCCAGGTACTGTGATACATTACGTGCAAATGTTCTGTGACTTTTTCTCTCTCATCCTGCCGGATCAGCAGCCTCTCTGAATCCAGCACCTCCTGATTTACAAATGAAGCACTGCTTATCGTACTTGTAAAGGTTCAACCAACAGAGTTAAACCTGAACAAGTCGAATTATAAATGTAAAAAAAAAAAAAAGGCACTACACTTTGAGAGCCATCCCATTACACAACTTGAAACAGTGCATCCTACGCAGCAGACTGGAAAATTAGAATGCTCTATATTGGGAACCTCAATCCTAAAGTGGTAAATCGGATGCTGCCACATGCTGCTGGGTTTTCTCCACATATCACTGTGCGTGTCATTGAAAGTGAAGGCAGGCCCTCGGCATGAAAGGAAGAATTACAGCACTCTGCCTTTAATAGACTCTGCTGGTGAATATGCTAACAGTTACACCTCTACGCTGCCCTAGCACTGAGACAGCGGCTATGACAGGCATGAAATGTCACCACTGAGACAAACAAAGCCAGAGAGACAACGTCAGCGAAGGAGGGGACAGCGACATGCGGCACATAGTCACTATGGCAAGGATTGCACCTCGGTTACGCTGTGATATTGTGTACAGCGGGCTCCTCTTCCTTAGTGACTGATTTTGCAGCTGTAACAAAAACATAGCAAAACAAAAGACAGAGACAAGAGCAAAAGAAGGTGAGGCTCCCACAAAGAAACAGATGGATCCGACCAATGGAGCAACAAAAGGTCCAGGACCCAACATCCTTTCTATCTAATCTGACCCTGGCAAACAGCAGGCAGGCTGAAAGGAACTGAAAACAGCGCAATGACTGAGAAAAGTGGACGCAGCTTGAAATCACAAAACCCCGTAGTCACTAACATTAACCACTGTGGGCACTCTGGGTAAAATAGTATTGTCTGAGAGGCACTTTCTGTTTGAAGATGTCTCCTGTTTTTGTGCATTAAAAAGAAAAGGACGGCAAAGACAAGGCTGCGCCAGGAAAAGTTGACGACAATGGACAATATGCCGCTCTTTCGACTTAATAAAAAGTTAAAGAGGGGAGTGAATTATATATGACTATATGGGAAGACATCAGCCCGCACATCCATAAAATTGTCAGCTGTGTATTAACGATTCCCTTTGTTGAACTCTGTCCCGGCAGACGCCACCCTCTGCCGCGATCATCTGCGTGCATTCAAACACACTCATGTAAGAGGTTATCGCTCTCCTTCATTTACCATTCTCCAAAAATAAGCTCGACAAAAAGGATACAGGAATGGGAGCACTCTTCAGCAAGGCACTCCGGCAGTGATACCAATTGCATAAAGTCAAATATTTATATTGCTTCTTCTGAGACTGAGGAGCACGAGTATGTCAGCGAACTATAAATTCAGGGAGAACATGCTATCAGACAGTTTAGAAGGTTATTAATATTTACTCTGCATACATGACATCTTGCTCCGTGACCTTTAACACGTCGTGTTCGTGAGACACGATGCTCTGTTAGCACGGGTAGCATTGTCATCTCCTCCGCTGATTTCCATCTTCCAGCTTCAAATTTTCAAGTTGTTATTCACATGTAGTCACTTCTGCTGCATTAAATGTGCTATGAGCTCGGAGAGAGCACGCAGAGGGGACGAGAGGACACTGGGGCACGCTCAGAGACTCAGGACTGGTGTATGTGTGAAAACAGCAGCCCGGTCTGGGAGGCCGACATAGCCACAGAGGCAATTAGATACTTAGATGTCATGTTAAACATGCTCCCTCTCTCTCTGCTTTTTCCCTCTCCTCCCTCCCTCTCGTTCTGTCTCTGTCAGCTCCCTTCCTCCCTCTCAGATGGCTAATAGCACACACTTTGGACACTACAGCAAAGAAACAGGAAGGAAGGTAAAGCTTTAATAATCAGATCTTTTCAGGGGGAAAAAAATCATTTAAGTCAGTAATAAAATATGTAAACTAAACTTTACAAAAATCATGTGGAATCCCAGATTTAAAATGAAACTGTGATTTTAACCTCTTGAACCCCTGCGGACCCAAAACTCAGATCTAATTGTGTTGACAAGTGCTGTAAAAGCCCACAGAACGTCATTATAAATTCTGCTCAAGATCAAATTCTAGTCAAACATGTCAGACTGAATTACGAGCAAATGTGATGTGAGTGCAGCTAGTAATGGGCATCCCATCATTCTGTTTTGCAGTCACATACTCGCACACTCTCCCCATCAATCTCCAAGAGGCGGTCAGTTTTGGGAGGACAGGAAGATTTTCTCTGACTGTTAGCATTTTTCAGGCTGTCTTTTTGGGCTTGCAATCATTTGACATGGCGTGAGACCGCCTGGCTGATGACTCTGTGCAATCCATTTCTGCAGTAATCGCACTGGGAGGTGCTTTCCAAAACAGGTGACATGAGCCAGCAGATGCTGTTGGTTACTGGACGCCTTTGGGGGGCTGATGAACCCAAGTCAATGCATTGTCGATGAATGGGTAGAAACTAGCCTATGAACATTAAAGGTACACTCCACCCCCCAAATGATCATTTGTATATCAGTTACTCACCCTGTGTTACGTTGAATTTGAGAAGAAAGCTTTCTTTTCCTCGCATGCCTCCATGGCGAACAAAGAATCCAACAATGGAGATTATTATGACGCATCAAAGTCATAGGGGTCCCCATTTAATTAAAGCAAAGCTATATCACAATATTTGTTTACAAACAACTCATGCAGTATAAGGCCCTGTTTAGACGAAAACGGTTTCTCTAAAAACGGAAGTCTGTCCTTTGCGTTTTAAAAAACTTCCGCATTTATATGACAACATTATTGAAACAATCCCCATTCACACGGAGCTGCAAAATCTACTGGAAACGCTGTAGTATGCACACCAGGCCAATGGGTGGCAGTGTAAATTTGCAAACCAACACCACGGCATGACGCCACGCGCCTGCGCTGAAGCGCCTTCCTCTACAACGCGGTGATTACAAACCAAAACAAAGAAGACACAATGGCGAAAGCACGCACAGATAACTTTGTCTGGATGGACGATGAGGTGGAGTTGCTACAGTAACAGATCTACACTTGACTTCAAATCAACAGGGTGAGCAGCACAAACAGAGCTCGGCATTGTTGTTGTGACGGTCGGCATGCCTAGTGACTGGAACCGTAATGTGCATGTGCGAAAAGTCTTTCAGAGGAACTGCATATTGCAAGTTTACATGACAACTGAGACGGTGCTGTTTCCAAAAAGTTGCACTCTGGAACCCGTTTTCAAAACGTTGCGTTTTCAGGCATCCAAAACGCTGCTGTCGTGGAAACGATCGGCCAAAACGCAACTAAAGTTTATCGCTTTGAGTTGAAATCGTTGTCGTATAAACAGGATCTAATTTGGGTCTCATTTATCCAGCCATATGCTCACTACTTCCCAGACAGACAGCTCTTTTCAACAGGGAGCTGAGCTAAAAGTGAGACTTACCTATGCTCTCTACAAAGCCAGACTCCATTAACAAAAACAGTAACTCTACCTAGCTTAACACTGGGGCTGTAGGTCTAACAGCGCCTTGAGTGGTAGTTTGTTTCTCTTTTTGCCTAACTTTGCTGAATCCAAACTAACCCTTTAAAACACCAAAGTCACACAAAAATACAAACTAACTAACCGATAGATGAGCAGTAGACCAGCAGCTCCTGTGTTCAGTGAGGTATAATTACTGTTTTTGTCAATGAAGTTTGTCTTTGAAGTGAGCATAGATAAGTTTTACTTTCAGTTCAGTTCCCCAATGGAAAGAGGTGTCTCTTTAAGAAGTACTGAGCATACGACTAGATAAATGAGACTTGGATGGTTCTGCACGAGTTGTGTGAGAGTTTGCAAACAGATGATATAGATGTGATATCATTTGGCTGTTACTAAACGTGAACCTTTTACTTCAAATCATCAACAAGAATTTTCTCCATCTTTGGATTCTTAAACTCTCTCCCCGCCATTGAAGATAGGGGGCGCTGTTACACATATTGACGGTGACAGTGACACACGGACGAGAAGATCACAGAGGAGACGGAGACAACAGAACACTGAACACAGCAACGTGTTCCGCTATACCTCAATAGCGGATCTACCCCCTACCTTTTTTATGAAAATGCACAAATTCAAGTGTTGATAAAAAAGACATTGAATAAGATAGAAATAAATGTTTTTAGTGTTTAAACACAGAGGATCTCTTCTTTAGTTTGATTTATATACTGTTTACATATTCAAAGAACAAATTATTCCATGGGTCTTGAAAGATTAGTGAAAATAATCAAAAATGCTGATGGTGGCTGCAACTTAAAAATAACACTCTGGTGGGGAAAGGGTTAATCACCAGAGGCATGTGAGAGACACAATGTTAACTTCATGAATTTAACCTTACACAGGGCCAATAACTGAAATACAAACTGTCACTTGGAGGATGAAGTATTCCTTTAAGACTACCGATAACCCCAAACACTCTCTTAAAGTAACTTCTTCATTTAATGACTTCACTTGTGGGCTAGCAACTCTTCCACCAGCGTGTGTAACCAAAGGATTGAGTCTCTCTGAAGAAGTGAAAATGTGTTCCTCAGGGTTTCATATTCTAAAATAAATGAGTATTATTGTAGTAGTTGCTATTAGAATTAGAACTCTTTGTGAATTTAAAAACACCAATGTGTTAGCATTTAAACAGCCTCAGCTCCCATGATGCTTTAAGCCGAGCAGCGTGCACATTCCTTGTTTATCGTCCATCTTCATTAGAATTGGCTTTTAATTAAACAGGTAAGAAAGTGTGCAGTTGTTTTGCCTTTTGCGGACGAGGGAGATTGACTCCTTTCTCATAGTTTGCCGCTTGACTGACCTCAGCCTGTCAAGCTGTCTGGGGCTTAGTGGGAAATGTTGTTCCTTAAAAGCAGTAACTTGATCTTTTTTTTTGTTTGTTTGTTTGCTTGTTTTCATCACTGTCTGGAAAAACTGGGTAAACTGCAAGACACACTGTTGAACAAGCTCAGCTGGATTTTTAGTCATTAGTATTAAAAATGTCAGTGTAGTTTGGATTTAGGTCTCTGGAACCAAAACTGGGAGCTCCTTTTGCACTATTGGCAGCGGATGAGCCAGTTAATACGTGCGTTACCACCTACTGAGCACATGTGTAAAGCGTTTGATTGGCAGTTAAGTGGAATACATAAATTATCAAATGACTATACATTTTTCATGATGCCTTCCCAAGGAGATTTTTAAATGTAAGAGTACAATATTCAGCTTCCCTCAGTAAAGACAGCTTACTAGTCCCCTTTGGTACTGATTATAGATGCTGTTGCACATATTCAGCTGATGCCGGCTGATTATAGTGTGTTATCACCCCCCTTCTCCACAGTATCATCAATAACGATCACAATTTGCAGAATATCTCTTTGCATCACTGCATAGATATTTAATTCGTTATGTCCAATCAATTAACTTGTCAGATCAGACGTCTGAAAATTGGAAAAAATGAGGCTCCACTTCAGTGTGGTGAATATGAGCGCGCACAAATGATCAGCCCCTCTCTTCGCTCTGTCTCTCGTACAGTCCTTTGCACAGACCGTGAGTCATTTTCCCAGCCTCAGGGAAGGGTGTAATTGAAGCCTGGTGAAAGATAATGTAATTTGGAATAGATCATAAATAATGAATAGTCAGGACCCAACTAAAGTATATGGGAGGAAATATTATCTGGTGTTTTAACTGTAGGCTGGGTAAGTGATAAAGTGGATCTATCTCCAGTTAATACTGCTGTCTAGCCAGTGGGCAAGAGGAATTAAAACAAGCCAAAGACTGTATGGTATAAAACCCCTCAAGCCAGAATGAGAATAAAACATCAGAACCTTATGTCTTTGGCGTCACTTCAAACACGACATTAAGGACTTCTTAAATGTCGCCGACAGGAAAACAAGCATGCCCCGAGCAGACAAAAAAAAACACCCACATTTTCCGCTCTGGGGCTTTTTGACCCAAACGGCCAGATGCGACAACTCCATAAAACCATCTGACAGTTCAGACTTGCAGACTCCTGCTGCGTCTGATGGAACCTGCTATTCACCATCTCTCCAACGTCAATCCTCAGTGCCGGCTCATACATCAAACTCACACAGCAGTCCGTTAACCGCCGTCTCTTTCACCTCCCCGAGGTCGGCCCCGGAGAGATGAGATTCTGGGATAACAATGGCTGAAGGGGTGGGCCCGGGTCAACAATGACTGACTGCAGGGTTTAGGCCTTCTGACGAGGTTAGGCCCCTCCGTCTGACCCTGCTACCACCGGCGATCCCTGCGATCCCGCCTTCCCATGGCGCGCCCAGTGTTCTCCTCTGCTTAAGCTGATGGATAGGGGCGTGGGGATTGAACAGGGCAGCATTGATATCTGCTGTTTTGACAGTGATCCCTGTAGGCCATCACTCAGCACACAAACTCCCATCATCTCCTTCTCCCCTGACTCCTGTTGCCCTCTTAATCTGCTGTTGTCCTACTCCCTCCATCCGGCAAAGTCTATTGTTTTACTTCGCCTTCCTCTCAGGGTCTGTCTGCCTCTGGTGGATTTGCAAAGTTGTCCACCCACAACTGAGACGCCTGGCAAACGGGAGTCTTCTAACCTCAGTCCCCTGTCCCTCATTCAGGATGAACAAGCAGTGTGTGCGGGGACAATTGAGTCCAGATATATTTTTGGCAACGGGTAATTTTCTGAATTTCAGGCACTGGAATTGAACACTGCAGGGCCTTGTTCCAGACCACTGAAGAGCGCTAAAGAGGGGAAGAATTTAACCGAGGCATTTATCGGAACTCAGCGTCGCATCAGGCAAATCCTAAAATAAACGATGGATTCATTTAAATTGCTGCCTGACCTTAACATGATTTATCTTAATTCATTAGATATATGGGGAGGAAAAAGCTCAATGGAATGAGCTGTACATTGCTTAAATGGTCCAGAAAACAATTACCGAAGAGTTAATAACTTTCCATTGTGGCTTGAAAAAATGTAAACAAAAGGGCAAGAGTGTAAATTCCACTTTCAAAATGACAATGCAGCTATAATAAGGGCATCAGAAGACGTATACTTACTCCATATAGTTGTGGGCACAGACAGAGTCCTGCCTGTGTCCTCTAAAACTCAACCAGCCCTGTTGTTGATAACAATGCTGCCTGGCACGCAGCCAGTTTTTACCCTACGAAATGCCACCATTTGTCCTGAGTTGACAGATTCCAGACCCGGGGTGAAAACAACTAAAAAAAAATAAAAAATAAAAAAAAGCCCACGGCCCACTGGCCCGGCCCGCTGTAACATCCTCGACCTCCATCACACAGCGCTGACTGCCATCTGTGGCTTGATCTTTGCATTCGGGGGAGGGGGCTGAAAGGGCTCAGTCATCCAGCAATGACAGGCAATGTTCCTCTGCTCTCATCCATCCTGTCTGGCATTGAATAAAGGAGCACACACAAACACACACTCACACGTACTGTATATACACAAACACACTCACTGACTGTCAGCATTATCATTGAGCAGGCCATTGCTTTGCTAAAGGTAGTCATGCTCAGGTGACCAAAACATACTGGACTCAGTTGATATACCTCAATATGCCTCTAATTAATGTTTATTGACTCTGTGTGCTTGGCTTGCATTCTTTTCATTACAGATCTCTCAAATTCTATTGGCTAGTCCTTAAGTATTGGCCATATAGATTTGAACTATATAGACTGAATCATAATCTTTGTTTACAATAACAGCTGGGTAGAAACCCTCACAACATGTACATAAAATGAGACAGCAAATGAGCAAACACTACCTAAATTGGTGAGTTTTCAGACACTTAAAAAAAGGCTCATTTAAAAAAATCGTTATCAGTTTAAGTGTACGCTATATTTAAAATATTTTCACCGCATTATTGTACATTCACACCAGAAGCTTCCAAAGAGGCAAAGTCTGTCACAGATAGGGTTGGGTACCGAAACTCGGTACTTTTTGTACTTGGTACCGATTCATGTCGGTACTACCGAGTACCGATTCACTTAAAATGAATTTCAGTACCTGAGTTGGAGGCGAAGCGAGAGCACATGACTCGCACCTCAGACTCAGCAACAATGGCGACAAAAAAAAATGTGCAGACAAAAGTTAATGTGCAGCACTGTTCCTAAATGTTCTCAATAAAATGTTGAAACTGAGAAGTTTAGACTTTAAAAAATTACCGAAATAAGGTACCGCTTGGTACCGGTACCGAATTCCAGATACCGGTACTGGTACCGTATAAGTTCAATTATGAACGGTACCCAACCCTAGTCACAGACGGAATATTTGTGGCAGCTTTGGTCGCTCTAGTCGCTCATCACGTGAATGAATGAAGATCGTGCTTGTCAATTTAAAGAACAGAACACGTATGTCATCCCATTCAAACCAAGCAAGGAAGACTTGCATGCTACGTCGTAACATTAGCCTGCAATTCTCTCCTCTGTTACTAACATTACACACTTTAAAACTAACAAGACCAACCAACTACCTCCATGACGCAGTCCCAAGCGTCATTCTTCTGATTCTTCTGAACAGCGACACATTATAAGTGGGCGCGAACGCAAGTAATCAACTTCTCGATATCCATTGTCGGAACAAGTGTGCTGAAGGAACCAAAGTTATATGGCTTGTTCTGGTACCTGCTTCAGCATTCCGATTGGTTGTTGCCGAACCGCGTCAGAGCTCATTACCATAAAGTTAAACGAGTTTTAACTTCCCTCCGGACTGCTACGGGTCGCTTTGGTCGCCTAAAACGCGCGGCTGATGACCATGTCGCCCAAGTTGCCCAAGTTGCCGGGCTCTTATTGAAAATGAATGACTTCTGCTGTTTTGGAAGCTCTGGTCGCTGTTGGTTTGAACGTACAGTTACTCTGCTGTCAGACAGCCCTTTCTGACAGGAAACTTAAGTTGTTCTCAAAGTCACCAGACTCCATTGACAAAAAACGGTAATTTTACGTGACAGAACACGGGAGCTACTGGTCTACCGCTGCCTTCATCACCATCAGTTTGTGTATTCGAAATATAGCACACACTTAGCCTCTTTTCACAATAGTACATTGCTTAACTCCCATCCTGGCAGACTTGGTTTATCCCAGGCAGGTAGGTAGGTAGATAGATACTTCATAAATCCTGAGGGAAATGAAGACACCCAGTAGCTTTTTACACAAGGTGTACAAAAATAGGTAAAAACATAAGAATAAAAACATGCAACAGTGAAATGATAGTCTCATCCCAGGATGATGTGGGATAAGGGTGGGTGTGGCTATTTGACGTGGGAACCAGGGTGAAGCTAACTTCTGGGTCGGCCTACAGAAAAACAGCATCCCTGGAGCGCTCTACATCGGCTGGTTAGAGATGGCGACAGTCATGTCTCCTCCACACCATCTGTCTTTTGGTTGAGGCGTTAACTTTGCCGGTCGAAGTTCACCAAAGTTGAACTCCATGCATTGCTAAGATGCAAATTTGTTTTGCAAACAAATGCAAATGTTTTATTTGCCCCTTTGCCCGCACTGAATGGAGGTGGATATTTGCCTGCATTAATTACGCTCATGTGTGACAGTACCCTAACAGCACAGGGGCAAGCTGCCCAAATTTCTGCTGGGTACTAAGCTTGCTTATCTGTTATTGGAGCGCAGAGCTAAAAGAGACTGCTTTGTTTACAGATATTTCAGAATAAAGTTTTGTGTGTGTGAGTTTAAGCTCCATTCATCCCTTCAATAAAAGACCTGTCAATCAGTTTGAGAGTGACAGTATGCTCCAATCATCTCTATAAAATGTTGGTGTTTACACTCGAATCTCACATCTAAAATCCTTCCAAATATAAAAAGGTTTGGAAACACAACTTTTCATCTGTTCATTAACTCTGAAACTGTTGCTCAGAAATCTGGTGGGGAGTTGCTAATTAAAGAAAGAAATCATGTTCATGTTCTCAGGAGACACAGGCCAGTGCGAGGATTGATGGTGAATGGAAGAAAAAACATAATGTCAAGACTTCACTTTTTCTTGCCTACATTTCCTTGAACTCCCCAAAGGTTTGCCTCGTATATCTGCAATCAGCAGCTACGCGTGAGCCGCTTGGAAAACCAACTGTTTACTCTCCGTTTCTTTTCCTCACCCTCACCCTCACACACACATTTCCCTCTCTCATCCCTTCTTTTTCTTACACAGATTTATTTACATTTCTCTCTCTTATGCAGCAGCTTGTTTACATCTGTTTCTCCTCATTCACTTGCTCCCTTTTTTTCCCTCCTTTCCTCGCTCTCACATATATACACAAGCTTATTTACTCACCACTGTGTTCCCTCACTGATCCCCTTTTGAAAAGCACTTAATTAGAAAAGCCTGCGAGGCTCACATGTCCTCCCCCCACCGCCGCACACACCTCCTGCCACCCTTTTTTTTTCTTACACCAACTCTTCTCTCCTTTTGCATCCTCCTTGTATATTTTTCCAGACTTATCTTGTGTCTCTGCGTGCTCTACCTGACTAATTACACTGAGAGATTAGAGGTGGTGGCGTAGCCCGGTAAACAACACAACAGCTGTAAGGACATTAATATTCATCTAGGTATTAATATAAGGAGTGCAGCACAGGTAGGGCAAACCAGGGGACAGGGTATTGAGTGCAGGACGCCAGGGGGACGGTGTCTGGATGAGAAGGCGGCTGCATCAACGTGCTCGGCGACACAACAGGATTTTAATTAAGGGAGACAAATTTGAATTTGAAGATGCACACAAACTTCTTTAGTTCAAGGGACTCTGGGAGAGGACACGCGCTCATTAGCAACAGGTCTACTTTACAAAAGCACTTGTGGGCAGATTGCCGTAATGATCACCCACACATCACTGGCAATCACCAACTTGCGGATGTGAACCTAGGTCATCAAAGAGGCGACAATGCTTCGGGCCATCTGTTTCCCTCAAAGTGCTTTGAAGTGTTCTGTAAGTTTCTGAAAAAGAACTGCAGGATAAGAAGGGTGCGTCGAAATGTTTAAATAAAAGATGCAAGACTCCAGACTTGTTTTTCCCCGTTTTACTGTAGCCATGGACAACATTTCGGAAACCTCCAAACCATAACAGATCCAACTCATTCGTCTGAACTTTCTGAGCTCATGGAAAGGAACTTCTGGTTCATGATTAAAACCACACGCCTTCCCTTATGTCTTTTGTCTGTCTTTGGATGTGACCTGGAGTGTACTGTTGTTAAATCTTCTGTTCAGACACACACACATACACACATCACTGGGGGGGTTGACTAGTCAGTGCGTTCTCAGATACACACCCGACCTACTTACCCTGACAGCCGGGAGTGGTGTTGCATGCCCGGCCCGGAAAACTGTGGCGGTATTGATATGCTATTTATAATTTCTTTTTGCATAAATTACATTAGTCAAAATGGGAAAGAGGAGAGGAGAAATGGGAGAAGGGGCAGAGGCAACCTAGTTTGTGCTGTGTGCCTAGCAAGTGTTATTGGATTTGTTTTGCTCTCTCTCAGTTCTCATTAAGACCTCGGATAACAAAGTCAAGTGAAAGAAGGTGAGTGTGCGCCTCCGCGCATGTGTGGGAGTCCTTTATGCACTGACAAACCCTCGTCAACAAGGCTCACAGAGATGACAGGCTTTTGTCACTGGTGGTGAGAGAGCACTTATGCTATGTGACCAAACACTCACAGATCAAGTGTCTATGTATTGACTTTGACCGGGACTAATGACAGTGGGGAGAGTGAAATACTGCAGCCCACATGCTGCTAATTGGCTTAACGTCTGAAGTGGACACGCCTGATTGGCCAGATAAAGGTGTACACTCCGCGACATGGTGGCTTAGTCATGGGGAGCTTATTCAAAAGGCAAACAACAGAGAAAGACTCTGCTCATCTCTGAGCACTAACGATGAAAAGCAACACCATTCAATGAAAAGCACTGAACACAAAATAGTTGGAGCTTTGTTCTCTATCTTGTCTCGACCATATGTTCATTTCTGTCTATGTTCAACAAACATTATCTACCGGAGAGACATCTAATATTTTTCCTATCTGAATCAAATTCATTTCCAGCACATCTAAATGGCCTTTTTTCCCCCACTACTATTCTCAGGCAAAACCCATCCTGTTGCAAATGGTACTCACCTCAACAAAGAGCCTGTAGGCCATCATGTAAGAAGTGTGCATTAGTGATGTTGCAGCATGACAGGCTTTATGCAAGTCCTGTTGCAAAGCATTTCTGAAACTAACGCTTTCAACTGACCCTGAACAGGTCTGCGGTCAGCCAGGTCGCCAGAAGAAAATGTTGGCCTTGTATGTTTCTGCAAACCACCAACACATTAGATGTTTACATTTCATATGCTCCATATCAGCGTTTCTAAAAGGATGTAGTTCTGAATACATGTGTATGAGCTGACTTTGTTAACGGGAGGTGGAGGGGATGGTGGATTGCACGAAGCCTTGGCAAGATGGCTTTAAAGCTGCAGAGCACTACTCCAGACCGACCAACAAAACCAGCAGTTTTTTATTGAGACATCAAAGGAGTTTCCAGCAGCAATGTGCCACAGAAAGTGGGGGCTTTTTTAGTGAGACATCAGTGGCATTTGTAGCCACATCTGTGCCAACCAAAGATGGTTGTGGTTTAGCGAGATATCAGGGGCATTTACAGCAGTATTTGTGTAACTAAAAGTGTTTGTTTTGTAGTGAGACATCAGCAGCATTTCCAGCCAAAACTGTGTCGTCTAAACTGGTTGTTTTTTAGCGAGACATAGGTGGCATTTCCATCCATGATTATTCCACGTAGAGTCGTTGTTTTACAGCTAGACACTGGCAGCATTTCTAGCTGCTATTGTTCCACCAACAGTGGATGTTTTCAGCAAGACATCAGGGGCATTCCCAGCTTGGCACTAAAACCAAGTATTTTAAGCCAAATCATGATCTCTTCCTAACAATAACCAAGCGGTTTTTGTGCCTAAACATAACTACATGTTACATAAGGAAATGTACAGTTATGTCGTCTACATAATATCTGCTATATAATAATATATAAATGTTACATATTTGTGGTTTGCAGAAACTTATAATGCCAACATTTATTTTGGCAATGGGGCTGCTGTGGTCGACTCTAACCAAGAAAGATTAGATAGAAAATTTAATGTCCAATGTGTCACTGCATGTCTCGTAAAAACTTCAGATCTTAGATCTTAGCTTCTAGAGCTTAAGCTTGGGTCAGAACCAAAAATGGGTCACACTATACTTTGGTTCCCTTTTGACAGAAGAAAGTTTTATTGAGCGTGCATCCAAGGCTTGGATGCCAAACTTTGATCCCAAACTTTTGACATTTTTAGAGCCCTGGCTCTAACTGGCTCAACACAAAACCAGACTGAAAGGTTCACTTTTCATCTTGACTCCAATTCTTCTGAAGACAGCTATGCACCCTAGCCACAAAAACACAGCTGCCCTCATGCCAAGGTACCAAAAACAGAGCTCAGTAGCTTCCAGAGCCTGACCCAGGAAACCAATTCACTTATCAGCTCTCTCCATCAGCCACTGAATTACAGGAAACGTCTGCCAAATGCATCTAAACCCTGATCACTCTCACTCTGGCCAGCCTTCCAGCTTTGACTGCTATACACAGTCTGAAACGAATTGGATCGAGAGAAAGGGAAGGGAAGAAAAGAAAAACAGTCGGCATTCATTTATAGTTTGTACGGGAAAGAGTGCTGATTACTGCAATGGGACGAAACATTTATTGGGATTCATTCTGCTGATTTATTCATGTCAGTTCAGCAACTGATAGAGAGGAGTCAGATTGGAAGTGGCAGGTGGTGGAGCTCTTTTTCTTCCCATTCCTCCCTTTATTTATTCATTTTTATTTTTTTTCATTTCATAAGCGACAGTAGCAAACACACAGCCGCTGATGGTCATCATTGCCAGGCTCAATAAAGCAATCATCGCTGAAAAATGGCAAACTTTCATTTCATCCTGTACCTTGCATTGCAATGCCACGGGGGCCGTTTTAAGATGTGAGATTTAATCAAGGCGATGGCGAGGCAAGTGCAAGTTTCATCCTAATCAGAGTTGAGAGGGTTATTATGTTGATGCTGTTTTTTTTTTTTTTTTTAAGCCACACAGTTCAGAGCAGTATATCCCTCTCCATCATTTCCCATCAAACATCACCTCTTCCTGTGTAGCGTTTTGCAGGAGGACAGACAGGAGGGTTGGTAAAGAGCCCACCTTGGGGTCACCAATCATGTGGAGGACTTGTACATAACTCTGTCACTTCCTGACACCTCCCCCTTCAAATGGGAGAGGAATGGCAGGCATAAATCGCAGCCAGAGGCCGCCCAATCAATAGGCTGCCCAACTGACTGACGTGCCATTTGTCATAAGAGGCCCGCTCGCTTTTACTGTACCTGCTAAACATGTGGCTATTCCCCGCATTTTATTAGTACACTAGAGTCCTCCTCTACCAAAAAAGCAATGTGAAGTACCACTAAGGTTAAATCATGCCGTGAATATATTCAGGGTTCTCACACATTTTCATGGACAAAATTGTAAAACTTTTCAATTACTTTTCAAGTACCTATAATAAAATTTCTATGACCACCCACAACGTATACTGCAAAAAACTATATAGTACACTTTACTCCAAATGTTAATGATATTATTATAGGTGATATGTGGACACGGAGCAGTAGAGCTCCCAGAGTGGGAGAGAGACAGCCGACTGGTTAATTTGTGTGGGGGAAAAAACAACAACTACAAATTACAATGCTCTACTTTCAGAGAAGTTAAAACAACAGCAAAGTGTGTAATGGCACTCTGAGTGACAACTGAAAGCCCTGGGCTACCCATGGCAATTGCTGAATGTCAAAAATGCAGTACAATTTAAAAGTATTAGTGGGGCATGGGTACAGAAACTTTGGAGTTCATGACCCTACATGCTAAATCACAATCCCACTTACCTGGGGTTTGTCCAGACAACTCAGATTCAAAGTCTAATTGAACATAATTCCAGCTATCTGGTACACATGGAGGGAGGGATGGAACACAGGGAAAAATGAAGAAATGTACGTGATGGTAAACAAAAATTTCCGCACAGTTTTAAGTAATGGACGTAACTACCACGGCATCACCGATTGATTTGTGGAATCTCATTTTAAAGCCTTGAGTTTGGCATTTCGGCTGCCGCCATCTTGTTTTTTGGAGCCAGACGTGACCATATTTGGACGAGAGGGTGGAGCTGTGAGGGAGCAAGGCGTGGGTCTGACTGATAGACTGTGGTGACGCCTTGCTGACAGCCTGTCACTGAAGCAACCCTAACCCTGAATATGCGTAATTTGGGTCTTAACAAAATGCAAACAGGTGAGTTTTGTAAAAATTCACCCTGCGTACAGCCATGAATGTTGAAATAAGTTTTGGCACTTTCAAACTGGCTTCATATTTCAGCCTCGGAGGTTGCTGCTTGGCATCGACACGTAGCTACGTTACATCACCAGCTAAAGACTTTAAATTCACTGCAATGTTACATCATGTGGAAGGTTATCCATGAGAGATTACAGTAACAATTAATTTTAGTCACACACAACAAAATTCCATGACTTTTCCAAAACTTTAAAGGATTTTAATATTTGCATGACTTTTCCACATCTGGAAAACAAGACTTTGGAATGTCATGACCTTTCCATGACCATGGGAACTCTGGATATTGCTCCGTGGCATCTGAACTGTGTTGACTTTGTTCATGAAAAATGTCAGGTTTGTGCAAATGCAAGGGGGCTCTCATCCATCACCTTTAATCATCTTAAAAATAGCTTTCAACACGAGCAGAATTCTCCATGCAAATATTCGTCAGAGGCACGATGAAGAATTTTAATTTGGTCACATTCTTCATCATGTTTCGGGAGCAGTGGCCTGGATCGAAATACTACTTTGCTTTGAAAGGCCACCAAAATTGCAACCAATTAAGCCTGACAATATTCATAACTTCATTTATTAAATGGGTGATTATCTGGTGCTTCAACACGAGGGGGAAAAGATATGTCAGCCTCCCTCGTCTCTGCAGCCTCTGCCTGTCACAAGCAAATATAGAATACCATTTAGGGAACATAAAAGGGGAAAAATCTGGATGGGTGTTGTTAATTAAGTTGAATGCCATTAGTGGGGTCAGACCTGTGGCCCTTGGGGAAAATAGCCAGAGCACTGGTGAAACTACAGAGGGATTTTTTTTTTTTTTTTTTTTTTTTTTTTAGTGGTCAAAGAGATACTTCATAATTGCTTCCACTTTCAGTGGGTTACAGAAGTTAAATGCTCCGCACATTCTTCCCGTTTAATCTATTAATGCAGCTTAATAATTGATACACTGCCTCTTTGGCCGTGGTCTTGGCCCATAATCAATTAGTCATTTTAATGAGTGGGACGAGGAGCCAGATGAGAGCCTTCACCATGAACTTTACAGAACCAGAAGCTCAAGACGAAACTTTATTGTAGGCATGGTCTGATTTTGACCGTGGCGAACTCAAGAGGAGGCTGTAAACTCTGCATTGAGTTCAGAATTATTAATCTAACTGTAACTATTATCTGTGCAACTACGTGTTCAATCACAGCTGTAATTTTGCTGTCAAAAAACGTGTGGCTTCCTCCTTGTTTTAATTTGTAACAGGGAGCTGCACTGGAACTTTGACACTGCTTGTAAGGACTGGATGTGAGGCCTAATCCCTTCTGGGGATTGCTTGACGAATACATCAACCCGAATGTCAGCCATATTGTTTGACCTGCAGGTGGCAAACACGGAGAGTGCGAATTATCCGCTGATTCTGTGGAGATGGGCGCGACCAGACAAACATTAATTACCCATACGCTGATTCTCGACGAGGCTCTCACTCATTATTTACAGCGTATCACCAGCTGCCTTGTGAGTCTTACTGAAAGGTTAATGAAGAACGGAGAGATATGAAGGCCGCCCAAACCTCCTGCCATTCCTCTGGTACGTCTCGTGTGTTTGTGTGCACGTTTTTGTGTATGTGTGTGTATGCGCGCATCCCGTCAGGTGGCTGAAACAGACGCGGGTGTGCCTGCCATTTCTTAATTATTGATAATGAGGCCCACTGAGACTGCAGCGAAAGATGAAGGGGAAATGGCAAACTGATGCAGTCAGACATAATAACAATACAAGTCATGATGGCGCCGTAATGAGAACAATTACGCCGAGTATACCCTCGACAGCCACAACAATGCAACTCATTCTGTCATTTTAGGGAGTCTATTTCTGTGTGATCGTTCTTTTCTTCGTCCGGGACATCGTTTTTATCATCAGCTCAACCACTTCGCGCGAAACCCTTCATCAACACTAAGGCTTCCCACATCTAAAAACTATATTCATCCATGTTTTCTTCTCTGCTGGTTTTACAAAAACCCAACTTGCATTGTCATCCCAGCAGAGGCCATGAATAATTCTGACAGTAGTTAAGGGTGTGATGAGCACAAACTCACAAACAGGGAAGAGGAATGTGTGAAACAAAAAAAAAAAAAAAAAAAAAAAAAAAGGACGACACCCTCTGCGCCACATCAAACAATCCCTGTGACCTTCCCAGCCTTGGGGGACACAGTTTTACATCCCAACACTCATTAAATCCCCTGAGGTTTAGGGCCATGATAAAGCAAACAAATGGCTCGTAATCACAGCGGTAATAAGCAGAGGGGTGGTCATTAGAGATGCTATTCATCCCATATGGAACGCCTCATCTAGAGCTGGGTACCCTTCTCTTATTGTGCCAGAGTGACTTATTGTCTCTGGCAGTGCGGCGACAGATCGTCCTTGCCTGTACGGGGGGCTTATCCTCAAAGCCTCACTGCCCACTCGCCTTGTTTGCAAGGCTTTATTAAAGCCCAGTCCGTACTGACTCACAGCTATATGCAAGTCTCTGCATACTGTGATCAACCCCAGGCCTGTAACTTTCATTTCCACTCATAACAACATAAGGAAGCAGGCAGAGTGAAGGATTACGGAGCCAGCGCCTGGTCTAGGCATCAAGGCATGGCCTATTAGAGCTGGCGGGGGCTAGGATGACGTGCTGTTCTAAGACGTTTGCCAGGCTAAAATTGGAATGCGCTTAAGATAATGAGTAGGTATGAGTAATTTGAAAGCCTGAAACTTTCTGTAGAAATATTAAAACACTGCTTCTTTTATGGGATGAGCGGTAAATGTCACTACCAAGGCAGCTTACAGTTAAAGGTCCAGTGTGCTGGATTAAGAGGGATATAGTGGCAGAAATATAATATTGTAAGTATGTTTTCTCGAGTGTATAATCACCTGAAAATAAAAATCGTTGAGTTTTGTTACCTTAGAATGAGCTGTTTATATCTACATAGGGAGTGGGTCCTGCACTGTGAGGTCGGCTGTGTTGGTAACCATTTTACTACAGCAGCCCAGAATGGACAAACCAAACACTGGCTCTAGATAGGGCCATTCCTGTTTTTTGTGCATCGGCCAACATGGTTAGCAGCCCCTCTGTGACGAGCCGAACACTATAGGAAAACCACAGATTTTTAATGTGATCAGCTTTATCCAATGTTTTTACCGGTTTCAATCACCGGGTGAATATACCTTGGAGAGGAAGAGGCCTCTGCAGATAATTTGGCACCTGGTAAAAACCTCCTGAATGTCTGGATCTTAAGTATCAAAGAGAAAAAAGTGAGCGCATATTAGCAGGTGCTTGGCTACAGGCCCTTCTCTGACAAACCAAACAGCACATGAGAAACGCAAATTTTTAACATAAAACAGCTTTATTCAGTGTTTTTACCATTTTTAATCACCTGGTCCATTTGTTTCGGACAGGAAGAGACTTCTGCGGATAATTCAGCCATCCTGAACAATAAACACTGAAGGAATCTTAACTAGGAGACGTTTCAGATGGTTGCAATCGCACCGCTGGATGCCGCTAAATCCCCCTAAATCTTACACACTGCTTCTTTAAGAGGTAGTAGATAGATATAGATAAACTAACGTGCATAAAACCAGAGCAAAAGGTTAGCTGTTAAGGTTAATAAAAAAGCATGTGTATTTAGCTTTAGGTCATGCTGTAAAAAAGAGGACAGAGGGAAAAAGAACAGAAGAGAACTGAAGACAGAAAGATAAAACATAGTGTGTGAGATATGCTGTGTGACTGCAGTGACCCTTTCTGTTCTCACATACTGCATGGGAACAACAACATTGTTTTTTATTATGCTTAACCACGGAGGTAACTGCAATGTGTTGCCTCTGTTCTGTAATTGCTGTGGGTCAGCTAACGTCGTTGTGGGGTCCTCTTTCATCAGCGTGACATTGTGCAATACGAGGGGAACAATCTGAGGGAGAAACCGCAGCATCTGGGGACTTTTTCTCCAAACCAAACTTTTCTGTATATCCAAGGTAATTGATGCAGACCTCGAAGAGAACGTACACCACAAGACAAACTAGAGAGAAAATAAAAAACTTTCAACAGTGAAAAAAATAATTGATATATCTCCTTGAATTTTTTTGCACTGGCTTCGTTTGACTTTTGATCTTTTTTCAAATGGAAAAAAACACAAGTTCAATCTAGATTTTCTCTGCAATCGAATCGCATTGGATTAATACTTGGAGAGAAAAGTCAACAGACTGAAGCAGTGGGGGGTCCTTTTGCTGACAGCTACCCCACGGTCTTTTCTGCAAAACTGAACTTCTACTTCACAACAAAAAAAGAATCAGCAAGTGGATGGCATTAAAAATGAAATATCTCCACTGTGGACTTTGCTTCATCGTTAAGGTAAAACATGCCACAACCAGTACAATTCATCCACCGTCCTGCATACATTTGCAGCCAAAACAAATAAATATGAAAGCAGATGAGCAGCATTGGAGCGAATTTCAAAAAGCAAAACACAACAGTTGTCTGCAGATGTTTACTATTCTCTAAATATTCCTTCATTTACTTTGATATATGCCACGAGGTTGTTTACTTACTCTCCAGTTTAAGAGTTTTGCTAATTGCTTTCTTAAAGTAATTATCCAAAGAGGTCTTAGTTAGTCCCCAAAGCCACTTGTAAATTTATGCTCGAGAGTCACAATATACAAAATGCATGCATAATAAAAAAGGGGGCTCTTACCTTTATTTGCAACCATTCAGAGTGAACAGCACCAGGGGAGAGAAACAGAGAGAGAAAAATAAGATTTGATTAGGCGCTGTGGTAAATTAACAAACTTGCATCTAATGCTCTTTTTTGCAACTAATGCAACAATTTAATAGAATATACAGATGCAAACATGTATATACAGAATGTGAAGTCAGCATTTCCTGCAAATGTGTGAATTTCATCCCAATTCTTAGAATAAATGTTGGCATTGTGCGTTCCAGCCAATGACAGGTAAGGTAGTGGATACATGGAAACTTTAGGTTTCTTTATTGAGTTTAAATAAAGACAAATATTTACATTTTAAAAACACCCAGATTAAACTGTTGATAGAAGCACCGTTCTCTGCGATTTCTGCACTAAGGAACTTTTGTACCATCAGAGAACTTCCAGCCTAAAATATCACTTCAACGCAAAGCATTCAGCCGAGAACCCATGGGTCCGAGCTAGCACAGCCTCTGATGCTAACTCTAGCTGCCAGCCTTGTGAAGCCACACTGTACCAGGTGTTCAGATGTAAACTGAGTAAGGGTGCTTTCAGACCTGGAGTTGTCTCCTTTGGTCTGAATCAGAGACTAATTTTGTTACAAAGTTGTATAATTGCCTGTCACAATGGAGGGAGAACTACGCGGGTCGATTTTAGCGCTGGTCATCGTGTACTATATTGCTGTCATTGTTCATTTTAGGCAAACCATACAGTTTGAAAACGAGGCGCGGCTCCAACTACAAAACAATTAGGAAATTGGAGCTCATCCAGGTTTTTATGTCTTTAAGGCATTTTTGAAGTTTAGTTAATTGATCCATTTCTTCTGGCTTTCTATAAATACAATTGCGTATCATCAGCATAGCAATGGAAATTTACAGACTACAGAGAGATTTCTAATGATGTTACCTAAGGGAAAACATCATATATATATATATATATATATATATATATATATATATATATATATATATATATATATATATATATATATATATATATAAAGTAAACAGAAGTGGTCCAAGCACAGAACCTTGTGGAACTCCAGAACAAACTTCAGTACGTAGAGATGATTCATCATGAACATGAACGAAAGAAGTATTTCACTGCTGGAAAGATGGTATTTTCATAAAACTACGCTGCCTCTGCAGTAGACACTAGTGCTCCATAACCAGAGAAAACATTAAAAAAAAAAAAAAAAAAAAAAAAAAAAAAAAAAACTATTGCTACTAGAACGCACTGCACCACACCGAGCCAATAAACACTCTGGTGGGTGACTTAGGGTGCTTTCAGCCTGAGAGCTGTCTTGCTTTGAGCCGAATCAGGGACTCATTTTGTTACAAAGTGGCATAATTGCCTGTCACAATGGAGGGACAACTATGCAGGTTGATTTAAGCGCTGCTCATCGTGGACTATATTGCTGTCATTGTTCATTTTAGTCCAACCATACAGTTTGAAAACGAGGCGCGGCTCCAACAAGAAAACAATGTTTTGATGCATTGGATGTGCTGAATGTGTATATTACACATATATTACAATGTGTCATGCGACTGCACTTGGTTCACATCCAGGTTGGAACACGTTCTCACCACAAACGAACTGCACCAGAGTTCGTTTGTAACTGGATGAAAACCACCACTTTCCTCTGGCAACTGGGCCACAAATTGTGACATCTGAGTGGATTCTTCATTGTGTCTTACCATGTGACCATGGCAACCACAGACACACTGCAGGAGCTAATACAGGAGAGGCAGTAATCGCTTGCTGCAACTACTGCTGATTTCACTTAGCGAGCAATGACTGCAGAGCTGAAGGCTTGTGCATGTTATGTCTTTACTTGAATCCCGATATTCTTTCTTTATTAACACATTAAACATTTTTTGAAAATCAAAGTGCTTCACTGGCATCTGCAAGAGACAACAAGGGTGATGGTCCCATGCATTTTATGGCTATGTTTAGGTGTTTAGCAGGCAAGAGGGGGGCTGCTGGATTTCCTTTGACTGACTGGAGCATGCACTGCCATTTGCTGAACAACCCAACTCTCTAGACTTATGGTTCCATTATAGTTCCATTAGCTGGGAGGGGGAAAAAAAGAGAGGGGATGCCAAGAGGGAGGAAGAATAAAAATCCAAAGGATGATAATTGAAGATGAGAAAGAAGCAGGGAAGGTTGAGAGGGTGGAGAGAGCTAGAAAATGATGAGCTGAGGAGCATACAAAGAGGGGAAAAATGGTTCTTTCATCTTGTCAGCTTTCAGGAAGACTCAGTAAAATGAGGGAGTAAAGAAGAAGCTTAACCCTTACTTCCCAACTATCCCCACCCATAGACTGAGAGCCAGCCAAAAAAAAAAAAAAAAAAGGAAGTGAGAAAAATAAGGGAAATGAGGGCTGGGGTGTGAAGGGGAGAGATGAGAGGGGAAAACAGACAGAGATGGGAGGAGAACATCTGCAAAACTCAGAGAAAAGAACATGATCAGAACCCACTGACAGCTCTAAATAAGGCTTTTTCAATTTCCAGCTATTGAGAAGGAAGAGAAATGAGAGGTGAGCCGTGTTCCAGATATGTTATCTCTGCTCAGCTGCTCTGACAAATATATCAGATATTTTGCTGTTCAACCAGCCCCACAAACCTGAGTCAGACTACACCCCATCTGACACACTGGAGCATCCATTTTTACCTGAATTTGATAAAATGTCAAGTTCCTACACATCCTACTGTACATTCTTATTACAAAACTGTTTTGCAGGTTTTTTATGTTAAAACATTCGACTATGTTTTGTTCTTTTGGTTAAAGGAACAGTGTGTATGATTTAGAGGTATCTAGCAGGGAGGACTGCAGACTGCAACCAGCTGAAATTTCATCCATGTGGCAAGCATGAACTCCCGGTTAGAATTCGTTCAGTGTTCATTGTTCAAGAGGTTTCTACCAGGAGCCGAATTATCCACAGAGGTCTCTTTCTCTCCAAAACAATCACAGCCAGTGATTTAAATCGGTAAAAACACTGAATAAAACAGTTCAATGTTTAAAATCTGTGTTTTTCCGAAGTAGCCTAGCACCTGCTAATGTCTGCTCGCCTTTTTTTTTTTTTTCTGATAACGTAAGATCCAGATGTTCAGGAGGTTTTAACCAGGAGCCGAATCTTCCTCTCCAGACAAACAGACCTGGGGCCTATTCTGATTTATAAAACCATGAACATGCCTGCCAGTGCGCTACTTCCTTTACTAAATCCCAAATCAACTTGGAATTGTCCGCAAGTGGACCAGCCTCATATCCCGCCCTCTACACGCCCACGTTCAACCATAAATGGTCAATGCAAAGCAGCTCATAAACGCTGATGCACAGACATGAGCCGGCTGATCATTGGTTCTTTATGATGAATCACAGCAACAACTGTAATGAAAATGCTCAACTTCAGCAAACACTGAAATGAAGAGACTTAGAGAACCACAGAGAAAAGTTACAGCCAACGGGATCACTTTAATTGCAGAACTCAGTATACAAGTTGTAGGTACAACAGTACACCAGCTTTTATGATGGCCGTCTGCTCGTTCATGTGCATGTGTGTGTATGTGTGTGTGTGTGTGTGTATGTGTGAACACGCTTGGGTCGTATTCCTGGAAATCTAAAGTTCTCCTGATTTCCTACTTATTCCTAGAGCTGGACTTATTGCGCCAATATTTCCTGTCTTCTTTGTCTCTCTGGCATAAACAACTGTTCCTATTGTGAAACTTGGCACATCTGTTCCAACGGTCAGGTCACCCTAACCCAGAACGTTCTACTTCATTTGACCTCCCAAGGCTTGACTTACGCACAAACTACTCGAATTATCAAAACACCTCTTATGGGTCCTTTTTGCTGCCAAATCTGATATTTGACCAGCTGCTCCCTAAACCTTGTGTAACTGGCCTTATTTTTCACTTTTGGTATAAAATGTTACATTATCTGCCTCTACACGACCCAGACAAAAAACAAGAAAACAAATATTCCTGACGCAGAAATCGAGGTGCTTGTGGGCGAGCTGGAGGTTAGAAAGTACATAGCCAATTGTTCAGTGGGGCCACAAACTAAAGACAAGGCAGCTAGTGGTCTACAACTTCTACAACCCACTACATTAACTTCGTCAGTTAGCCTGGTTAATGTGGCTGAGGTGAAAATGACTCCGTATATTCATGCTTATTACTGGGTAAAGGAAAGTCACACTTTCCCGACTCCTGTCACCTGCCTGGCATCATCTAGCCGTGCACGGTGCGCTCAACAGCTGACCACGAGTGTCAGCAGCATAAAGTCCGACCCCTCGCCGCTCCTCTGCCCTCCGGTGGTGGGGAATGTGACAGTGAGACAACGGTAATGAGCAGTGTTGGGAATAGAATGATGTTATGTGTTTTACTATAAGTTGTGTTTCACTATATAAGTTTTAGATGTGTGAACAATGAGAATACTGAGATGATTTCAGCTGATCTGAATGTGTTTGCTTTGCAGAAGTGGAGAAGTGCAGGAGAGGAAGAGACATGAAGTCTGAGGAGCACATACCGCAATGCTTAGATAATTAGTTTCATATATGGTAAAAAGAATAGAAAGTGATATACAGATAGTAAGGTACAGCACGTGTAGGGAGTTGTGTTGTTCTCTTGTCTTTCAAAACAGGAACCACGTCCCCACCGCCAGCGGGAAGGAGTCAGATTAACACGAGGCAGGGGCGTGGTGTGGTGAAGGAGGAAGTGGAACTGCCAATGAGAAGAGGACAACGCCTTGCGTGCACAATGACACTCTGTTACGCTCAAATATACTGGGTCAGGGAAAGGACAGGAGGTCAGACTTCGTGAACTGACACACCTTTGTTGTTCGTCAGGGACGTGAAGTTGAGACCCAGAGCTCTGTAATTTTATTCCTTTACTGCTTAATAAACTACATTAACTGAGACCGAATATCTTCTCCTATTGCTTCATTAAAGAACACGCAGGACTGAGCTCACACATAGCACATTAGAGAGTAGGATGAGACTCTTAGTCCATCAGCAGGAATAAGCTACTGAGTAGTATTTGATTTAAAATTTAAGGTGACATATCGCTGGCAATACGTTATGGAAAAGTTCTGTCTCACTGGCACAAACACAAATAACAATGCTGCATTAGAATGTTTATGAAGTGGATCTATAAGAAATGTGTGATATGAGGTGAATTTAAATGTGTGAGAGATCATTATATGTATACCTCTCACATGTAATTTCCACAATCTGGATTCAATTCACAACCTCACCATCTGTGTCACCAATGTCCCTTGTCTACAAAATGTGTGTACGCATTAGTCAGTTTCCCTAAAATGCACCTTTCCTCGTCAGGTTTTTCCTTGCTTAGAAAGTGGCGTATGCACATTTCAAGCCCTTTTTTGTGTGTATGCAGTCTCATGTCAAAAATCTGTGTTTTTAAGATGCTGTGTGGCTCCTGGAGCTATGACCTATGGTACCCGGAGGAAAAATGTAAACGGCCCTATCTAGAGTCAATGTTTGGTTTGTCCTGTAGAAACTTGCCAGTGCAACAAGGTGATCGCCATAGTCGAGGATGCACTCACTATATAGATATAAACAGCTCGTTCTAAGATAATGAAAACAAAGCAATTCTTATTTTCAGGTGATTACACACTAAAGAAAATATGCTTGTTCTATTTATTTCCATTTATGCCTATATATATATCCCCCTAAATCCTACACACTGGACCGTTTTAAAAAACAAACTTTCTCATTCCTCCAGCTACAGAATAACAATAAAAAAACATCCCAGGTAAAATAAATACACTCTTTTTTTTCCGTCTTCCTTATGCATAATGCATGGAGTACAGTTTTTAATTTTCACTGTCAGCCAGAGTGATTACATTGCATTAGGGCCGGCCATGCAGATAATAAGGAAACAATCCTGCTAAGAGAAGCCCACACCACATTAAGTTAACTACAATGAATTGTCTGTGTCTTTCTGCATATAATTCAGCCTCTTTGCCACACTGGACGCAGCACAATGTCAGTATTCGTTTTAACAGTGTCATGTGTGGTCAGGTCTGGAGCACGAGTCTATCAGAGAGTAATTGGAACAGCTTGGGCTGTAAAGCAGACGTCGTCTTAGCTTGGTTTCTCTGTTAAAGCCCGGACAGTGAAACACTGCCAATTCCCCTCATGGTGGCAATCCAACTTTATTGATCCCATCATTCCTGCTTTTATTAAGGCAGCTCATGTCTGTATTTTGACTCAAGCAAAGAAGGCAAAAGAACTATGGATATACTGCTGCTTTCACTCAACCGGCTCCTGTTGCTAATGCGTCTTAGTCATGAGAGGTCAGGGAAGCCTTGCAAAATCTTGGTTTCACATTAGGTGGGGATTTTTTGAAATGAAGTATGGCTCACCACATTTTTTTGGCTTTTAGTTCAAACCAGTAGGCTGGTGTCAAACTAAAGATGGCCTCTTGGGCACAAACGCCAAGTTTAAAAAAAATATTGCCCTCAAAGTGCAGTCACACACTGCTGGTTTCCTCGCCTCACATAAAATGTCTCAAAATGGCCCATGTGGTTTAATGCACAAGGACAAAGGGGACCGAAGAAAGAAGAAAAATGATTGGAAAAAAAATGTTTGGACTGAGTGTTCATGGTTTCTTTAAAGGCCGCTGCTTTGTGTGTGCATCTGTGTCAGTGTGACTGTCGATGTGAATCACAGTTCATGCCAGCAGCCCAGTTCAGACAAATAACTAGTTGTCAAGACTTTCAGTCAGGAAGCTGTTCACACTGGCACAGAAATGGGTCGTCACCACAAAGACATGCTCACATCATACTGTCATCCAAAAAATTTACATACAATTGTAAAGCATATGTTTCTCAAAGCTCTGGTAGGCAGTTTCATTTTGGTGTCACTGGCCAAAAATCCCATAATAAACTTTGAGCATACTGTAATTAAAGTGGTCTGAAAGAACACTAGACTTCTGCACTTCATCTTGGCTCTGTTGTCAGGCTTTAGAGAATCTAGCCTGTGACGGGAGACTCAGGTCATTTTTAGTGTAAGCCTGATTCAATGGCAGAGAACCATGCAGAAAATGTTGCTATTTCAGCATCTGCAACAACTGCCTACACTTCAGAGCAACCTAAAAAGTAGTAGAGTTATCAAAAAAAAAAAAAAATCTAAAAGAGAGTCTGACAATAAACAAAACTAGAATTACTGCCTTGCCGCTGTGTGCCTCAGCGAATAAGCCATGCTGCACTTAGAGTTTTAATCCATGTCTGTCAAAACATGGATGTTCATGCACATCACAGAAGATCTATACAATCAGCACAGTTTCAAGATGGACACCCAAGATTAGTGTCACCAGTTCAGTATCAAATGTCTCCCCCTCTGTTCCTAAGTTACGGAGTTGAGTAATGGCCAGGAAAGTGTTGTTGCAGAACATTATGATGTCACGGTGAAGCTGACCTTTGACCTTTTGGATATAAAACGTCATCACTTCATTAGTATATCATATTAGACATTTGTGTGAAATTTTGTCATGATTAGTGTATGAATACTTCAGTTAAAGCCAAAAACATGTTTGGTAAGGTCACAGTGACCTTGACCTTTGACAACCAAATTCTAATCAGTTCATTCAAGTAACTGTTTGTGCAAAATTTGTTGAAATTCACTCAAGGCGTTCCAAAGATATCACGTTCAGAAGAATGAGACAGACATTAGGTTACAGTAACCTTGACCTTTGACGACCTAATTCTGATCAGATCATCCTTGACTGAAAGCGGATGTTTGTGCCAAATTAGAGGATATACCCATAGCTGAGGTGTTCTTGAGATATTGCATTCATGAAAATGAGATGGATGCAAGCTCACAGTGACCTTAACCTTTAACCACAAAAATGTAACCAGCTAAATGTTGAGTCCCACTGGATGTTCGTGCCAAATTTGAAATAGAGATGGAGAGAAAATGTTGCTAAAAGTTGAGCCTTCTTCTAACCGGAGCTAACGGCATACAGCTGTCAAGTAAAGTTCAAGTTTGTGTAGCTAAAGTTAGCAAGAGCTTCAAATCACAGTGTGTCCTCCACCTCACTCCCCGCCATGACAGACCACGTCACTAGTGTTTGCAGCAGGTCTGGAGACGGACCAACAGCAACCCGAATTCAGCCAGCACGAACCCAAGCACAGGCGGACTGGACAGCCCTGTCTGGCCACCAGCCTGCTGTGACACCTGGCGCTGGAGGGTTTGTGCTGGCCGAAATTTGAGCTGTTACAGCTGCTGACTGAAGGTCCATATCCTGAGCTGCTGCCCTGTCCTCTCCTGGGGGAGCAGTTCACAGCGGTGGTGAGCGAGGTGAAGGGACCGTGGGGTGGCTGGCTGGCTGGCCAAGTCTCATAATGTTTCATTTGTGGTCTGATGAACAAAGACAGAGAGAGACAGGGAGCGTGAAAATGAGGGGCTGAGCTACTGATGTATGGAAACTGAGTTACTGTATGAAGCCCATGCATATGCCTGAGGTCGCCTGGTGGGAGGAGCCTAGGACAGAGAGGGGGGAGCTGCAGGAGGAGGGTGTATTTTCATATTCTGTTGTAGTTTTTGTCTTTTCCAGGTCTCTGCCTACCCCAAGTTTAAATTCTTACTCCATGGCACATAAGATAAATACAGTACACACACATTTTATATATATATATATATATATATATATATATATATATATATATATATATATATATATATATATATATATATATATATTACAGTTAATTCAATGATCTTCACTGTTGGCTGATGAAAGCATGTTGACTATTGTGATTTGTTTCTGTAAATCCAAATAGAAAGCAACTGAGAGTTGAGCAAGTGGGTCTTGTGGTCAGGTCCTGTTTGTTTTTGCCAGATTTCACTTGTTTTCCTCAGATTTCACTTTTGGCAGGTCTCGACTGCATCCGTCTCCGCGAGCCCAGTCGGACCAGACCTGATGAAATCAAACAGGCTTAAAGGCCTAAGTCGGGCCGAACAGCCAGACTCAGTGTCAATATTGAGCCTATTGGCACCCCAGGATAATCTGCATTAGGCACTGCTTGCCTCCTCTCTCACCCCAAATCATGATCCAAGATTCCAGTCTAGGTTAGAATCAAGGCTGAAATGTGTCAGCATGACCTGGGTTAAAAGATATGAGACAGCATGACTGTAATCATATGCAAACAAACCAACATCTGCATGGATCTCAGGGAGCTGCCTCGACCTCATATCCATGAATGTGTCATTAATTATTCATATTTGTCCACCTATTTTAGATCACTCACAAGCACTTTAATGAGAAAATTGTGCATTTCAAGTGAACATCTGTTTACGTGGTCATCAATTGTGTCTGCGTGTGTGCATGTGGTGTGTGTGGACGTAAGGAGGGGAGAGTCTCAACACAAATTTGAGTCAAAAGCAGCCTGGATTTCATAAAGTATTTGCGTGCGCATTCATCAGTTCATTTACAATTATAGCACGTTTGTCAGTGGGCAAACACACACCTGCACAACACACACATTCACACAGCCTTTCACTATTAACACTGACTGACGTGGTGCTCTGCCACCTTCTTTTATTTTCATCTAAAGACTTCTAAGGGCCATTATTGTACCTACCTTACCGTCACCAGGGACACCAACATCTCTCAATTATAAAATCATTCAAGGGCAATTAATCCTGCTATAAAGAGAAAAGGCAGATGATACAGTATAGACAGAGAAATGAGAGGAAGGGGAGGGAGTGCAGAGGTAGGGGTGAGGGGGGGGAGCAGGAAAGAAGGTAATTGGGAGAGAACAAAGCCAAGGGATTAATGTGGGTTGCACTTTGGTGAAGCAATTCTCCATTTTGGATCAGCCTTTACTCCTCACATTGTTCCAAAAGTTCAAGTCAACGGGACTGATGTGTCTCATCCAAAGAGCACCTCAAGCAAACAATTTGAGTCCTGGAAGCGCTCCTCTACAGACATTCTGGGACTGATGTGTACTTTAAAGGTCCAGAGTGAAGGATTTAGGGGGCAATTTTGGCAGTAATGGAATATAATATAATAAGTATGTTTTTTATCAAGTGTACCTTTCAAAGTACCCAACACCACCTTACAAGACAGTTAAATCCAGCTGCAATGTATCCATATATTATTAAATCAAACAGATCAGTAATTTACAGAATTAAGTCAATAAAATAACTAGAAAAAATATTATAATTCTAAAAACCAGGTTTAAAGTCATCACCATGACGTCGTTATCAGTGCAAATCTTGATGTGTGTGTCACAATTAGATCAGACCGAACATGCCAGCTTGAAAGGGTGTGTCTTCAGACGGGATTTGAAGATGAAAAGTTAATCAATATTGCAAATAAGCCATTCATATCCTCATCCACAAAGTCTGCCATGTTGCACCGCCATGTTTCTATGGTGACTCAGAACAGACGAAACCAAACAAACAAACCAAACACTCAACCACTGACAAGCTAGTGTCGAAAAAACAATGATTTTTAATGTGAAATTGCTTTATTCAGTGTTTTTACTGGTTTAAATCAGCAGGTCTGTTTGTTTTGGAGAGGAAGAGACCTCTGTAGATAATTAAGCTCATAGTAAAAGCCTTCTGAACATCTGGATCCTAAGTTACCAGAGAAGAAAGGTGAGCAAGTATTAGCAGGTGCTGGGCTAGCAGCCCATCTGCGATAAGCAGAACAGTTTCAGAAAACACTGATCTGTAATGTGAAACTGCTTTATTCAGTGTTTTTAGTGGGTTAAATCACTGGGTCCATCTGTTTTCGAGAGGAAAAGATGAAGCCTGTATACAAACAGTGCTTTAAAACAGTGTCATGCAAGGGAGGAAACACTTCAAACCTTGCCAAACATCTCAGAATTCAGACAGAATTCAAGACCTCTTCAAGTACAAGATCAAAACACAGCAGGTTCGTAAATGAGCTAACTGGCCAGCCAGCTGGTAGAATGATGATGAGCTGCCAATTAGGTATATGTTATGTTAGTGTAATGTTCTCAGTATTGTGGGGTATCACTGGCAGCGTTGTATTGTAATGACAAGCACATTAGAAACACTGAAGGAATCCTAACCTGGAGTTCATGCTTGACACATTGGATAAGTGTCAGCTGGTTGCAATCCGCAGTCCTCACCACCAGATGCCACGAAATCATACACACTGCTCCTTTAACAGTGGTCCTCAGATGTATTCACATTCCCTGCTGCTGAAATGGGGCCTTACCTTGATAATGATTCAATGACAGCTGGTTTCAAAAGTACCTGTTCTGTCCTTGTAACACAACTGCGGCTTTCAAATGACTAACATTCCTCATCTTTATCAGCTAAGATTAATTTTGAGCGAGTCAAGTTTCTGAACATAAATGGAGATGCACTGAAAGATTTGATGAGTAACTACAGTGCTGAAGTTGAGAGGTTTTCGCCGACCTTGTAGAGAAACATCCTCACAGTCCTCGTGAAAACTGCTGCTGCACTCTGAGTTTTTTCAGTGAGCCTTTGCCAAGCAAGGCCTCCTCAGATTTTGTTAACAAAATGTCAAACTTTCACACCCATCCAACTCAAGATGTAACAGTCGGGATGAAAGACTGTGTCTCTCTTGAGTCTTTTGATTCAGTTTCCACTAAAATCCTCACTGAGGCTGTGATTTAAATGAAGCCCTCTTTCTGTCCTCTTGAAAGAGTACACACACAATTTCTAACAGAAGGTGTGGTTGCTGACAAAATTATTACTTGTATGCTTAGGATGGTCTCTAAGAAGCTTCCATAGTAGTAGAGTTCTGTCAGGACAGCTCTTCTTCAAGTAATTAACTATTCACTTTTATGCCATCGCAGCAAAGAAATCCTCAGTTTCAGTTCTTAATCGCTGCATTTGGTATATTTGATCAACGTGGCATCTCAGATGCCACATGCAAATCCTACCTGTATATCCTCAGTGGTAAAAATGAGTTATGGGGTACCTCAGGGGTCTATTCTGGGCCCCCTCATTTTTTTCATCAATATGCTACATCTTAACACTACTGTTATGAAGATGACACATAGTATTATTTCTTGTTCAATCTCGGCTATCAGTCTGACAACAATAAGCCTCTGGGGGCAATGGCAAATATTCCAGGAGATGTGGCATAACAATCAGTCATTTGGCTTCCTCTTCGGTGCACGTCTGTTAATCTCTTTAAAAGGAAATCTGCATATGAAGGCAGCTGATTGATGGAAGGGAGTCAGCTGATAGATCACATGATTCCTTTCTATGCAACCGATTGGCAAATCTCATTCAGGATACCCTATTTAAACTGCTCTAGCCTGCCTTATGTTGCTGCTTCCTCTGCAAGCTGCTTTGCAACCCGCCTCCACACCAGCTCCTCTTTTTTAATGCTGTGTCTGACTTATCAGTGTCATTTCTGTTTGTCATTGATGCTGCTCTGTTCTGTTTCTGGGGGGTCCTTGCTGCTGTTCTCCCTGCCTTAGGCTTTCCATGTAGGCACATGGAAGGGCAGGGAGGTTTGCTCTCTTTGCCTCAGGCTTTCCTCGTTTACATGTGGAAGGGTGGAGAAATGTGCTCTCTGAGTCTTAGGCTCTTAGGCAACCAATGCTTTCTTGCCTCTTCACACGGACTGTTTACAAGCTGCTCAAATGTGATTGGTCAATAGCACTCAAACTACAAATGGAGTCCAGAACGCCTCCGATAGCAAAGTCTTGTCCCAATGCCAACAGTTTCTGCATACATATGCAGATATCTGTTTATAGACTTTTTTGTTTAACCTGCAAAGATTAACAAGTATGTCTCTCATAATGACTGCCTATGAACCTCTACCAATGAAAAATCATAAGTTACCCAAAAGTCTCCTTTAAATGTTGCTGGTCACGCAATGCTGAATTTAACTCCAGGTCTCCCATCTTTAGTTCCCTTTTCTCCTAAACAATCACAAATATGTAATTTTTCAGCAATCCAAGCTATGATTACTTTGGCATTTTCTTCAGTGATTAAAGAAGCTGTTCAATGATCAGTCAGACAGATTTAATACTGCTTTGGTGCTTTGACATTTCCTTCAGTAATTAGCTGCTGGATAGTGTAGATCATTATTACCTCACGTTATTACTTCTGTTCTTTGGTATTGTCTTCAGTGATTAGCAGTTTTGTGGACAATTATTAACTAGCATATTTAACACTTTAGGGCTTTCATATCGTCTTGATCCTCTCAATCCCCTGTCCTAATTCAAGTAACACTTAGATAATCAAGCATCTTACAACTGGCTACAGATGCATATCGATGCAACTTCGAAATTTGACATGTCACTTATATCACCAGAAATATCTTCACATCTTTGTAAAGATCGTAAAAGTAAAAGCAGTTGTTAAAGGCATTCTGAGTTCACCACTGTGTGTGATAAAATACCATTTATACGTGAGCTACCATTACCCTAAAATATATAGAGTAAACATGAAGGCAGAAACAAGTGCATCCAAAAAAGCAGAACACACACACACACACACACACACACACACACACACACACACACACACACACACACACACACACACACACACACGTACACACAATGCAGTAATAAGCAGTCCACTGCCAAAGGCCAGTTTCCAAAGCACTCTAATTAAACAGAATGCATACAGAGAAACCTTGACAGAGCAGGAGAGCTGAAAATACACATGAAAAGAAAGAAGATAGGATTAGAGATGAACACAGCATGTCATCCCGAACGCCGCAAACAAAAATCTACAAAAGTACATTCCTCAAGTCCCTTTCTGTGTGTGTGCGAGTGTGTGTTGTGCTGTGCACGCTACAATAACTGCTGCTTCAAGAAGATGTCTGCTTCCCTATTCCGCACTGGGCAGAAGGAAATAAAATAGAATTCTGCTTTCGTCCTAATTGAGTGAGTGTACAGTTAGCAAATTAAAACAATTACATCTGCGGGCCAGTAAGCCACTGGACCATGAACTGCACAACAACAATATGGAGAGAGATTTCAGCAAGAAGGAACAGCCTCATTAATACATATGGGGAGATGAGAGGGGAAGAAAGCAGTGTAATCAAGCCAGAGCTTATTCAGCTGAAAACATCTCAGATTTTGCCAAAGATATGGAGCTACAGCTGGGTAGCGTACAAGAGGAGAGACCTAGATTAGCTGTGATTGAGTGTGTGTGTCTGTGCGTTTTGGTGTGTGTGTGTGTGTGTGTGTGTGTGTGTGTGTGCACGCGATGGGTTGCCTGCATAAATATGTGTGTCCCTTTTGTGTCTGCGTGTCTCTGTATGTGCTCTCCTGAGCACAAATATACGCCAAATCAATTCAAATTAGGTCATCTCTTCACTCAGTCTAATGTTCCATAAAAGATGTAAGAGGCTCCATCCGTATCGCTGTCTGTTTCTGACATTACTTATCTCTAGGTGTCTGCTGCAGCCTCTCAGGCAATGCAGGCCATTTCTACGGCAAACTTAATGGACTGTTACATAAGCCACCTAAAGCCTGTCCTGCCATTCGTGACACTGAGTGTGAGAATTGACTGTGAGAGGGGAATTTTTAAAGGAAAAGGCCTGAGGAAATTACAACCCCTAAAAGGGTCCTAATCTAGAATCACCCCATCGGCGAAAGGCCCACATGGACTGTCAGCGAACGGGTTAAATATGACTCACTTGAAAGTTTGGACGAGTGGGTGACAAGTAAGTTGCTGATGAAATTGCCATAGGCGAGGGGGAAAGCGCTGGCAGGGCTAAGGAAATCTTGCAGGAAAAGACCACATTTGTTTTAGATGTCATCACATCTTTCTCACACATATTTCTTATAATGTTTTAAAGAGGACCTATTTTGCTTTTCTGACCCCTGTTAGCAAACACCTTTCCTACTGTTCAAAACCGTCTTTTCTTCTCTGCCTACAATATGATGTCATCGTAGGCCAGATTTCTTTACATGGTCATCTGCCCCAGGGATGCTACTGCACGTGTTTACATTATGTAGTCTACACTGCTTAATAAAGCTACATGCTAACGTTAGGGAATCATGTAAACTTGGTTGCCGACGTTGTTTTTTTTTTTTCCCCAATTTGGATGACATTACTGCTGGAACGTGTC